>NW_026683601.1:0-31932 GCF_030247195.1 Topomyia yanbarensis | reverse complement strand
GACAAAGACAAGACAAAGACAAGACAAAGACAAGACAAAGACAAGACAAAGACAAGACAAAGACAAGACAAAGACAAGACAAAGACAAGACAAAGACAAGACAAAGACAAGACAAAGACAAGACAAAGACAAGACAAAGACAAGACAAAGACAAGACAAAGACAAGACAAAGACAAGACAAAGACAAGACAAAGACAAGACAAAGACAAGACAAAGACAAGACAAAGACAAGACAAAGACAAGACAAAGACAAGACAAAGACAAGACAAAGACAAGACAAAGACAAGACAAAGACAAGACAAAGACAAGACAAAGACAAGACAAAGACAAGACAAAGACAAGACAAAGACAAGACAAAGACAAGACAAAGACAAGACAAAGACAAGACAAAGACAAGACAAAGACAAGACAAAGACAAGACAAAGACAAGACAAAGACAAGACAAAGACAAGACAAAGACAAGACAAAGACAAGACAAAGACAAGACAAAGACAAGACAAAGACAAGACAAAGACAAGACAAAGACAAGACAAAGACAAGACAAAGACAAGACAAAGACAAGACAAAGACAAGACAAAGACAAGACAAAGACAAGACAAAGACAAGACAAAGACAAGACAAAGACAAGACAAAGACAAGACAAAGACAAGACAAAGACAAGACAAAGACAAGACAAAGACAAGACAAAGACAAGACAAAGACAAGACAAAGACAAGACAAAGACAAGACAAAGACAAGACAAAGACAAGACAAAGACAAGACAAAGACAAGACAAAGACAAGACAAAGACAAGACAAAGACAAGACAAAGACAAGACAAAGACAAGACAAAGACAAGACAAAGACAAGACAAAGACAAGACAAAGACAAGACAAAGACAAGACAAAGACAAGACAAAGACAAGACAAAGACAAGACAAAGACAAGACAAAGACAAGACAAAGACAAGACAAAGACAAGACAAAGACAAGACAAAGACAAGACAAAGACAAGACAAAGACAAGACAAAGACAAGACAAAGACAAGACAAAGACAAGACAAAGACAAGACAAAGACAAGACAAAGACAAGACAAAGACAAGACAAAGACAAGACAAAGACAAGACAAAGACAAGACAAAGACAAGACAAAGACAAGACAAAGACAAGACAAAGACAAGACAAAGACAAGACAAAGACAAGACAAAGACAAGACAAAGACAAGACAAAGACAAGACAAAGACAAGACAAAGACAAGACAAAGACAAGACAAAGACAAGACAAAGACAAGACAAAGACAAGACAAAGACAAGACAAAGACAAGACAAAGACAAGACAAAGACAAGACAAAGACAAGACAAAGACAAGACAAAGACAAGACAAAGACAAGACAAAGACAAGACAAAGACAAGACAAAGACAAGACAAAGACAAGACAAAGACAAGACAAAGACAAGACAAAGACAAGACAAAGACAAGACAAAGACAAGACAAAGACAAGACAAAGACAAGACAAAGACAAGACAAAGACAAGACAAAGACAAGACAAAGACAAGACAAAGACAAGACAAAGACAAGACAAAGACAAGACAAAGACAAGACAAAGACAAGACAAAGACAAGACAAAGACAAGACAAAGACAAGACAAAGACAAGACAAAGACAAGACAAAGACAAGACAAAGACAAG
This sequence comes from Topomyia yanbarensis, assembly GCF_030247195.1. Classification (NCBI taxonomy): domain Eukaryota; kingdom Metazoa; phylum Arthropoda; class Insecta; order Diptera; family Culicidae; genus Topomyia; species Topomyia yanbarensis. The sequence goes on along the minus strand of NW_026683601.1, from coordinate 30,270 downwards.
ACAAAGACAAGACAAAGACAAGACAAAGACAAGACAAAGACAAGACAAAGACAAGACAAAGACAAGACAAAGACAAGACAAAGACAAGACAAAGACAAGACAAAGACAAGACAAAGACAAGACAAAGACAAGACAAAGACAAGACAAAGACAAGACAAAGACAAGACAAAGACAAGACAAAGACAAGACAAAGACAAGACAAAGACAAGACAAAGACAAGACAAAGACAAGACAAAGACAAGACAAAGACAAGACAAAGACAAGACAAAGACAAGACAAAGACAAGACAAAGACAAGACAAAGACAAGACAAAGACAAGACAAAGACAAGACAAAGACAAGACAAAGACAAGACAAAGACAAGACAAAGACAAGACAAAGACAAGACAAAGACAAGACAAAGACAAGACAAAGACAAGACAAAGACAAGACAAAGACAAGACAAAGACAAGACAAAGACAAGACAAAGACAAGACAAAGACAAGACAAAGACAAGACAAAGACAAGACAAAGACAAGACAAAGACAAGACAAAGACAAGACAAAGACAAGACAAAGACAAGACAAAGACAAGACAAAGACAAGACAAAGACAAGACAAAGACAAAGACAAAGACAAAGACAAAGACAAAGACAAAGACAAAGACAAAGACAAAGACAAAGACAAAGACAAAGACAAAGACAAAGACAAAGACAAGACAAAGACAAGACAAAGACAAGACAAAGACAAGACAAAGACAAGACAAAGACAAGACAAAGACAAGACAAAGACAAGACAAAGACAAGACAAAGACAAGACAAAGACAAGACAAAGACAAGACAAAGACAAGACAAAGACAAGACAAAGACAAGACAAAGACAAGACAAAGACAAGACAAAGACAAGACAAAGACAAGACAAAGACAAGACAAAGACAAGACAAAGACAAAGACAAAGACAAAGACAAAGACAAAGACAAAGACAAAGACAAAGACAAAGACAAAGACAAAGACAAAGACAAAGACAAAGACAAAGACAAAGACAAAGACAAAGACAAAGACAAAGACAAAGACAAAGACAAAGACAAAGACAAAGACAAAGACAAAGACAAAGACAAAGACAAAGACAAAGACAAAGACAAAGACAAAGACAAAGACAAAGACAAAGACAAAGACAAAGACAAAGACAAAGACAAAGACAAAGACAAAGACAAAGACAAAGACAAAGACAAAGACAAAGACAAAGACAAAGACAAAGACAAAGACAAAGACAAAGACAAAGACAAAGACAAAGACAAAGACAAAGACAAAGACAAAGACAAAGACAAAGACAAAGACAAAGACAAAGACAAAGACAAAGACAAAGACAAAGACAAAGACAAAGACAAAGACAAAGACAAAGACAAAGACAAAGACAAAGACAAAGACAAAGACAAAGACAAAGACAAAGACAAAGACAAAGACAAAGACAAGACAAAGACAAAGACAAAGACAAAGACAAAGACAAAGACAAAGACAAAGACAAAGACAAAGACAAAGACAAAGACAAAGACAAAGACAAAGACAAAGACAAAGACAAAGACAAAGACAAAGACAAAGACAAAGACAAAGACAAAGACAAAGACAAAGACAAAGACAAAGACAAAGACAAAGACAAAGACAAAGACAAAGACAAAGACAAAGACAAAGACAAAGACAAAGACAAAGACAAAGACAAGACAAAGACAAAGACAAAGACAAAGACAAAGACAAAGACAAAGACAAAGACAAAGACAAAGACAAAGACAAAGACAAAGACAAAGACAAAGACAAAGACAAAGACAAAGACAAAGACAAAGACAAAGACAAAGACAAAGACAAAGACAAAGACAAAGACAAAGACAAAGACAAAGACAAAGACAAAGACAAAGACAAAGACAAAGACAAAGACAAAGACAAAGACAAGACAAAGACAAAGACAAAGACAAAGACAAAGACAAAGACAAAGACAAAGACAAAGACAAAGACAAAGACAAAGACAAAGACAAAGACAAAGACAAAGACAAAGACAAAGACAAAGACAAAGACAAAGACAAAGACAAAGACAAAGACAAAGACAAAGACAAAGACAAAGACAAGACAAAGACAAAGACAAAGACAAAGACAAAGACAAAGACAAAGACAAAGACAAAGACAAAGACAAAGACAAAGACAAAGACAAAGACAAAGACAAAGACAAAGACAAAGACAAAGACAAAGACAAAGACAAAGACAAAGACAAAGACAAAGACAAAAGACAAAGACAAAGACAAAGACAAAGACAAGACAAAGACAAAGACAAAGACAAAGACAAAGACAAAGACAAAGACAAAGACAAAGACAAAGACAAAGACAAAGACAAAGACAAAGACAAAGACAAAGACAAAGACAAAGACAAAGACAAAGACAAAGACAAAGACAAAGACAAAGACAAAGCAAGACAAAGACAAAGACAAAGACAAAGACAAAGACAAAGACAAAGACAAAGACAAAGACAAAGACAAAGACAAAGACAAAGACAAAGACAAAGACAAAGACAAAGACAAAGACAAAGACAAAGACAAAGACAAAGACAAAGACAAAGACAAAGACAAAGACAAAGACAAAGACAAAGACAAAGACAAAGACAAAGACAAAGACAAAGACAAAGACAAAGACAAAGACAAAGACAAAGACAAAGACAAAGACAAAGACAAAGACAAAGACAAAGACAAAGAGACAAAGACAAAGACAAAGACAAAGACAAAGACAAAGACAAAGACAAAGACAAAGACAAAGACAAAGACAAAGACAAAGACAAAGACAAAGACAAAGACAAAGACAAAGACAAAGACAAAGACAAAGACAAAGACAAAGACAAAGACAAAGACAAAGACAAAGACAAAGACAAAGACAAAGACAAAGACAAAGACAAAGACAAAGACAAAGACAAAGACAAAGACAAAGACAAAGACAAGACAAAGACAAAGACAAAGACAAAGACAAAGACAAAGACAAAGACAAAGACAAAGACAAAGACAAAGACAAAGACAAAGACAAAGACAAAGACAAAGACAAAGACAAAGACAAAGACAAAGACAAAGACAAAGACAAAGACAAAGACAAAGACAAAGACAAAGACAAAGACAAAGACAAAGACAAAGACAAAGACAAAGACAAAGACAAAGACAAAGACAAAGACAAAGACAAGACAAAGACAAAGACAAAGACAAAGACAAGACAAAGACAAAGACAAAGACAAAGACAAAGACAAAGACAAAGACAAAGACAAAGACAAAGACAAAGACAAAGACAAAGACAAAGACAAAGACAAAGACAAAGACAAAGACAAAGACAAAGACAAAGACAAAGACAAAGACAAAGACAAAGACAAGACAAAGACAAAGACAAAGACAAGACAAAGACAAAGACAAAGACAAAGACAAAGACAAGACAAAGACAAAGACAAAGACAAGACAAAGACAAAGACAAAGACAAAGACAAAGACAAAGACAAAGACAAAGACAAAGACAAAGACAAAGACAAAGACAAAGACAAGACAAAGACAAGACAAAGACAAGACAAAGACAAGACAAAGACAAGACAAAGACAAGACAAAGACAAGACAAAGACAAGACAAAGACAAGACAAAGACAAAGACAAAGACAAGACAAAGACAAGACAAAGACAAGACAAAGACAAGACAAAGACAAAGACAAGACAAGACAAGACAAAGACAAGACAAAGACAAGACAAAGACAAGACAAAGACAAGACAAAGACAAGACAAAGACAAGACAAAGACAAGACAAAGACAAGACAAAGACAAAGACAAGACAAAGACAAGACAAAGACAAGACAAAGACAAGACAAAGACAAGACAAAGACAAGACAAAGACAAGACAAAGACAAAGACAAAGACAAGACAAAGACAAGACAAAGACAAGACAAAGACAAGACAAAGACAAGACAAAGACAAGACAAAGACAAGACAAAGACAAGACAAAGACAAGACAAAGACAAGACAAAGACAAGACAAAGACAAGACAAAGACAAGACAAAGACAAGACAAAGACAAGACAAAGACAAGACAAAGACAAGACAAAGACAAGACAAAGACAAGACAAGACAAAGACAAGACAAAGACAAGACAAAGACAAGACAAAGACAAGACAAAGACAAGACAAAGACAAGACAAAGACAAGACAAAGACAAGACAAAGACAAGACAAAGACAAGACAAAGACAAGACAAAGACAAGACAAAGACAAGACAAAGACAAGACAAAGACAAGACAAAGACAAGACAAAGACAAGACAAAGACAAGACAAAGACAAGACAAAGACAAGACAAAGACAAGACAAAGACAAGACAAAGACAAGACAAAGACAAGACAAAGACAAGACAAAGACAAGACAAAGACAAGACAAAGACAAGACAAAGACAAGACAAAGACAAGACAAAGACAAGACAAAGACAAGACAAAGACAAGACAAGACAAAGACAGACAAAGACAAGACAAAGACAAGACAAAGACAAGACAAAGACAAGACAAAGACAAGACAAAGACAAGACAAAGACAAGACAAAGACAAGACAAAGACAAGACAAAGACAAGACAAAGACAAGACAAAGACAAGACAAAGACAAGACAAAGACAAGACAAAGACAAGACAAGACAAGACAAAGACAAGACAAAGACAAGACAAAGACAAGACAAAGACAAGACAAAGACAAGACAAAGACAAGACAAAGACAAGACAAAGACAAGACAAAGACAAGACAAAGACAAGACAAAGACAAGACAAAGACAAGACAAAGACAAGACAAAGACAAGACAAAGACAAGACAAAGACAAGACAAAGACAAGACAAAGACAAGACAAAGACAAGACAAAGACAAGACAAAGACAAGACAAAGACAAGACAAAGACAAGACAAAGACAAGACAAAGACAAGACAAAGACAAGACAAAGACAAGACAAAGACAAGACAAAGACAAGACAAAGACAAGACAAAGACAAGACAAAGACAAGACAAAGACAAGACAAAGACAAGACAAAGACAAGACAAAGACAAGACAAAGACAAGACAAAGACAAGACAAAGACAAGACAAAGACAAGACAAAGACAAGACAAAGACAAGACAAAGACAAGACAAAGACAAGACAAAGACAAGACAAAGACAAGACAAAGACAAGACAAAGACAAGACAAAGACAAGACAAAGACAAGACAAAGACAAGACAAAGACAAGACAAAGACAAGACAAAGACAAGACAAAGACAAGACAAAGACAAGACAAAGACAAGACAAAGACAAGACAAAGACAAGACAAAGACAAGACAAAGACAAGACAAAGACAAGACAAAGACAAGACAAAGACAAGACAAAGACAAGACAAAGACAAGACAAAGACAAGACAAAGACAAGACAAAGACAAGACAAAGACAAGACAAAGACAAGACAAAGACAAGACAAAGACAAGACAAAGACAAGACAAAGACAAGACAAAGACAAGACAAAGACAAGACAAAGACAAGACAAAGACAAGACAAAGACAAGACAAAGACAAGACAAAGACAAGACAAAGACAAGACAAAGACAAGACAAAGACAAGACAAAGACAAGACAAAGACAAGACAAAGACAAGACAAAGACAAGACAAAGACAAGACAAAGACAAGACAAAGACAAGACAAAGACAAGACAAAGACAAGACAAAGACAAGACAAAGACAAGACAAAGACAAGACAAAGACAAGACAAAGACAAGACAAAGACAAGACAAAGACAAGACAAAGACAAGACAAAGACAAGACAAAGACAAGACAAAGACAAGACAAAGACAAGACAAAGACAAGACAAAGACAAGACAAAGACAAGACAAAGACAAGACAAAGACAAGACAAAGACAAGACAAAGACAAGACAAAGACAAGACAAAGACAAGACAAAGACAAGACAAAGACAAGACAAAGACAAGACAAAGACAAGACAAAGACAAGACAAAGACAAGACAAAGACAAGACAAAGACAAGACAAAGACAAGACAAAGACAAGACAAAGACAAGACAAAGACAAGACAAAGACAAGACAAAGACAAGACAAAGACAAGACAAAGACAAGACAAAGACAAGACAAAGACAAGACAAAGACAAGACAAAGACAAGACAAAGACAAGACAAAGACAAGACAAAGACAAGACAAAGACAAGACAAAGACAAGACAAAGACAAGACAAAGACAAGACAAAGACAAGACAAAGACAAGACAAAGACAAGACAAAGACAAGACAAAGACAAGACAAAGACAAGACAAAGACAAGACAAAGACAAGACAAAGACAAGACAAAGACAAGACAAAGACAAGACAAAGACAAGACAAGACAAAGACAAGACAAAGACAAGACAAAGACAAGACAAAGACAAGACAAAGACAAGACAAAGACAAGACAAAGACAAGACAAAGACAAGACAAAGACAAGACAAAGACAAGACAAAGACAAGACAAAGACAAGACAAAGACAAGACAAAGACAAGACAAAGACAAGACAAAGACAAGACAAAGACAAGACAAAGACAAGACAAAGACAAGACAAAGACAAGACAAAGACAAGACAAAGACAAGACAAAGACAAGACAAAGACAAGACAAAGACAAGACAAAGACAAGACAAAGACAAGACAAAGACAAGACAAAGACAAGACAAAGACAAGACAAAGACAAGACAAAGACAAGACAAAGACAAGACAAAGACAAGACAAAGACAAGACAAAGACAAGACAAAGACAAGACAAAGACAAGACAAAGACAAGACAAAGACAAGACAAAGACAAGACAAAGACAAGACAAAGACAAGACAAAGACAAGACAAAGACAAGACAAAGACAAGACAAAGACAAGACAAAGACAAGACAAAGACAAGACAAAGACAAGACAAAGACAAGACAAAGACAAGACAAAGACAAGACAAAGACAAGACAAAGACAAGACAAAGACAAGACAAAGACAAGACAAAGACAAGACAAAGACAAGACAAAGACAAGACAAAGACAAGACAAAGACAAGACAAAGACAAGACAAAGACAAGACAAAGACAAGACAAAGACAAGACAAAGACAAGACAAAGACAAGACAAAGACAAGACAAAGACAAGACAAAGACAAGACAAAGACAAGACAAAGACAAGACAAAGACAAGACAAAGACAAGACAAAGACAAGACAAAGACAAGACAAAGACAAGACAAAGACAAGACAAAGACAAGACAAAGACAAGACAAAGACAAGACAAAGACAAGACAAAGACAAGACAAAGACAAGACAAAGACAAGACAAAGACAAGACAAAGACAAGACAAAGACAAGACAAAGACAAGACAAAGACAAGACAAAGACAAGACAAAGACAAGACAAAGACAAGACAAAGACAAGACAAAGACAAGACAAAGACAAGACAAAGACAAGACAAAGACAAGACAAAGACAAGACAAAGACAAGACAAAGACAAGACAAAGACAAGACAAAGACAAGACAAAGACAAGACAAAGACAAGACAAAGACAAGACAAAGACAAGACAAAGACAAGACAAAGACAAGACAAAGACAAGACAAAGACAAGACAAAGACAAGACAAAGACAAGACAAAGACAAGACAAAGACAAGACAAAGACAAGACAAAGACAAGACAAAGACAAGACAAAGACAAGACAAAGACAAGACAAAGACAAGACAAAGACAAGACAAAGACAAGACAAAGACAAGACAAAGACAAGACAAAGACAAGACAAAGACAAGACAAAGACAAGACAAAGACAAGACAAAGACAAGACAAAGACAAGACAAAGACAAGACAAAGACAAGACAAAGACAAGACAAAGACAAGACAAAGACAAGACAAAGACAAGACAAAGACAAGACAAAGACAAGACAAAGACAAGACAAAGACAAGACAAAGACAAGACAAAGACAAGACAAAGACAAGACAAAGACAAGACAAAGACAAGACAAAGACAAGACAAAGACAAGACAAAGACAAGACAAAGACAAGACAAAGACAAGACAAAGACAAGACAAAGACAAGACAAAGACAAGACAAAGACAAGACAAAGACAAGACAAAGACAAGACAAAGACAAGACAAAGACAAGACAAAGACAAGACAAAGACAAGACAAAGACAAGACAAAGACAAGACAAAGACAAGACAAAGACAAGACAAAGACAAGACAAAGACAAGACAAAGACAAGACAAAGACAAGACAAAGACAAGACAAAGACAAGACAAAGACAAGACAAAGACAAGACAAAGACAAGACAAAGACAAGACAAAGACAAGACAAAGACAAGACAAAGACAAGACAAAGACAAGACAAAGACAAGACAAAGACAAGACAAAGACAAGACAAAGACAAGACAAAGACAAGACAAAGACAAGACAAAGACAAGACAAAGACAAGACAAAGACAAGACAAAGACAAGACAAAGACAAGACAAAGACAAGACAAAGACAAGACAAAGACAAGACAAAGACAAGACAAAGACAAGACAAAGACAAGACAAAGACAAGACAAAGACAAGACAAAGACAAGACAAAGACAAGACAAAGACAAGACAAAGACAAAGACAAAGACAAAGACAAAGACAAAGACAAAGACAAAGACAAAGACAAAGACAAAGACAAAGACAAAGACAAAGACAAAGACAAAGACAAAGACAAAGACAAAGACAAAGACAAAGACAAAGACAAAGACAAAGACAAAGACAAAGACAAAGACAAAGACAAAGACAAAGACAAAGACAAAGACAAAGACAAAGACAAAGACAAAGACAAAGACAAAGACAAAGACAAAGACAAAGACAAAGACAAAGACAAAGACAAAGACAAAGACAAAGACAAAGACAAAGACAAAGACAAAGACAAAGACAAAGACAAAGACAAAGACAAAGACAAAGACAAAGACAAAGACAAAGACAAAGACAAAGACAAAGACAAAGACAAAGACAAAGACAAAGACAAAGACAAAGACAAAGACAAAGACAAAGACAAAGACAAAGACAAAGACAAAGACAAAGACAAAGACAAAGACAAAGACAAAGACAAAGACAAAGACAAAGACAAAGACAAAGACAAAGACAAAGACAAAGACAAAGACAAAGACAAAGACAAAGACAAAGACAAAGACAAAGACAAAGACAAAGACAAAGACAAAGACAAAGACAAAGACAAAGACAAAGACAAAGACAAAGACAAAGACAAAGACAAAGACAAAGACAAAGACAAAGACAAAGACAAAGACAAAGACAAAGACAAAGACAAAGACAAAGACAAAGACAAAGACAAAGACAAAGACAAAGACAAAGACAAAGACAAAGACAAAGACAAAGACAAAGACAAAGACAAAGACAAAGACAAAGACAAAGACAAAGACAAAGACAAAGACAAAGACAAAGACAAAGACAAAGACAAAGACAAAGACAAAGACAAAGACAAAGACAAAGACAAAGACAAAGACAAAGACAAAGACAAAGACAAAGACAAAGACAAAGACAAAGACAAAGACAAAGACAAAGACAAAGACAAAGACAAAGACAAAGACAAAGACAAAGACAAAGACAAAGACAAAGACAAAGACAAAGACAAAGACAAAGACAAAGACAAAGACAAAGACAAAGACAAAGACAAAGACAAAGACAAAGACAAAGACAAAGACAAAGACAAAGACAAAGACAAAGACAAAGACAAAGACAAAGACAAAGACAAAGACAAAGACAAAGACAAAGACAAAGACAAAGACAAAGACAAAGACAAAGACAAAGACAAAGACAAAGACAAAGACAAAGACAAAGACAAAGACAAAGACAAAGACAAAGACAAAGACAAAGACAAAGACAAAGACAAAGACAAAGACAAAGACAAAGACAAAGACAAAGACAAAGACAAAGACAAAGACAAAGACAAAGACAAAGACAAAGACAAAGACAAAGACAAAGACAAAGACAAAGACAAAGACAAAGACAAAGACAAAGACAAAGACAAAGACAAAGACAAAGACAAAGACAAAGACAAAGACAAAGACAAAGACAAAGACAAAGACAAAGACAAAGACAAAGACAAAGACAAAGACAAAGACAAAGACAAAGACAAAGACAAAGACAAAGACAAAGACAAAGACAAAGACAAAGACAAAGACAAAGACAAAGACAAAGACAAAGACAAAGACAAAGACAAAGACAAAGACAAAGACAAAGACAAAGACAAAGACAAAGACAAAGACAAAGACAAAGACAAAGACAAAGACAAAGACAAAGACAAAGACAAAGACAAAGACAAAGACAAAGACAAAGACAAAGACAAAGACAAAGACAAAGACAAAGACAAAGACAAAGACAAAGACAAAGACAAAGACAAAGACAAAGACAAAGACAAAGACAAAGACAAAGACAAAGACAAAGACAAAGACAAAGACAAAGACAAAGACAAAGACAAAGACAAAGACAAAGACAAAGACAAAGACAAAGACAAAGACAAAGACAAAGACAAAGACAAAGACAAAGACAAAGACAAAGACAAAGACAAAGACAAAGACAAAGACAAAGACAAAGACAAAGACAAAGACAAAGACAAAGACAAAGACAAAGACAAAGACAAAGACAAAGACAAAGACAAAGACAAAGACAAAGACAAAGACAAAGACAAAGACAAAGACAAAGACAAAGACAAAGACAAAGACAAAGACAAAGACAAAGACAAAGACAAAGACAAAGACAAAGACAAAGACAAAGACAAAGACAAAGACAAAGACAAAGACAAAGACAAAGACAAAGACAAAGACAAAGACAAAGACAAAGACAAAGACAAAGACAAAGACAAAGACAAAGACAAAGACAAAGACAAAGACAAAGACAAAGACAAAGACAAAGACAAAGACAAAGACAAAGACAAAGACAAAGACAAAGACAAAGACAAAGACAAAGACAAAGACAAAGACAAAGACAAAGACAAAGACAAAGACAAAGACAAAGACAAAGACAAAGACAAAGACAAAGACAAAGACAAAGACAAAGACAAAGACAAAGACAAAGACAAAGACAAAGACAAAGACAAAGACAAAGACAAAGACAAAGACAAAGACAAAGACAAAGACAAAGACAAAGACAAAGACAAAGACAAAGACAAAGACAAAGACAAAGACAAAGACAAAGACAAAGACAAAGACAAAGACAAAGACAAAGACAAAGACAAAGACAAAGACAAAGACAAAGACAAAGACAAAGACAAAGACAAAGACAAAGACAAAGACAAAGACAAAGACAAAGACAAAGACAAAGACAAAGACAAAGACAAAGACAAAGACAAAGACAAAGACAAAGACAAAGACAAAGACAAAGACAAAGACAAAGACAAAGACAAAGACAAAGACAAAGACAAAGACAAAGACAAAGACAAAGACAAAGACAAAGACAAAGACAAAGACAAAGACAAAGACAAAGACAAAGACAAAGACAAAGACAAAGACAAAGACAAAGACAAAGACAAAGACAAAGACAAAGACAAAGACAAAGACAAAGACAAAGACAAAGACAAAGACAAAGACAAAGACAAAGACAAAGACAAAGACAAAGACAAAGACAAAGACAAAGACAAAGACAAAGACAAAGACAAAGACAAAGACAAAGACAAAGACAAAGACAAAGACAAAGACAAAGACAAAGACAAAGACAAAGACAAAGACAAAGACAAAGACAAAGACAAAGACAAAGACAAAGACAAAGACAAAGACAAAGACAAAGACAAAGACAAAGACAAAGACAAAGACAAAGACAAAGACAAAGACAAAGACAAAGACAAAGACAAAGACAAAGACAAAGACAAAGACAAAGACAAAGACAAAGACAAAGACAAAGACAAAGACAAAGACAAAGACAAAGACAAAGACAAAGACAAAGACAAAGACAAAGACAAAGACAAAGACAAAGACAAAGACAAAGACAAAGACAAAGACAAAGACAAAGACAAAGACAAAGACAAAGACAAAGACAAAGACAAAGACAAAGACAAAGACAAAGACAAAGACAAAGACAAAGACAAAGACAAAGACAAAGACAAAGACAAAGACAAAGACAAAGACAAAGACAAAGACAAAGACAAAGACAAAGACAAAGACAAAGACAAAGACAAAGACAAAGACAAAGACAAAGACAAAGACAAAGACAAAGACAAAGACAAAGACAAAGACAAAGACAAAGACAAAGACAAAGACAAAGACAAAGACAAAGACAAAGACAAAGACAAAGACAAAGACAAAGACAAAGACAAAGACAAAGACAAAGACAAAGACAAAGACAAAGACAAAGACAAAGACAAAGACAAAGACAAAGACAAAGACAAAGACAAAGACAAAGACAAAGACAAAGACAAAGACAAAGACAAAGACAAAGACAAAGACAAAGACAAAGACAAAGACAAAGACAAAGACAAAGACAAAGACAAAGACAAAGACAAAGACAAAGACAAAGACAAAGACAAAGACAAAGACAAAGACAAAGACAAAGACAAAGACAAAGACAAAGACAAAGACAAAGACAAAGACAAAGACAAAGACAAAGACAAAGACAAAGACAAAGACAAAGACAAAGACAAAGACAAAGACAAAGACAAAGACAAAGACAAAGACAAAGACAAAGACAAAGACAAAGACAAAGACAAAGACAAAGACAAAGACAAAGACAAAGACAAAGACAAAGACAAAGACAAAGACAAAGACAAAGACAAAGACAAAGACAAAGACAAAGACAAAGACAAAGACAAAGACAAAGACAAAGACAAAGACAAAGACAAAGACAAAGACAAAGACAAAGACAAAGACAAAGACAAAGACAAAGACAAAGACAAAGACAAAGACAAAGACAAAGACAAAGACAAAGACAAAGACAAAGACAAAGACAAAGACAAAGACAAAGACAAAGACAAAGACAAAGACAAAGACAAAGACAAAGACAAAGACAAAGACAAAGACAAAGACAAAGACAAAGACAAAGACAAAGACAAAGACAAAGACAAAGACAAAGACAAAGACAAAGACAAAGACAAAGACAAAGACAAAGACAAAGACAAAGACAAAGACAAAGACAAAGACAAAGACAAAGACAAAGACAAAGACAAAGACAAAGACAAAGACAAAGACAAAGACAAAGACAAAGACAAAGACAAAGACAAAGACAAAGACAAAGACAAAGACAAAGACAAAGACAAAGACAAAGACAAAGACAAAGACAAAGACAAAGACAAAGACAAAGACAAAGACAAAGACAAAGACAAAGACAAAGACAAAGACAAAGACAAAGACAAAGACAAAGACAAAGACAAAGACAAAGACAAAGACAAAGACAAAGACAAAGACAAAGACAAAGACAAAGACAAAGACAAAGACAAAGACAAAGACAAAGACAAAGACAAAGACAAAGACAAAGACAAAGACAAAGACAAAGACAAAGACAAAGACAAAGACAAAGACAAAGACAAAGACAAAGACAAAGACAAAGACAAAGACAAAGACAAAGACAAAGACAAAGACAAAGACAAAGACAAAGACAAAGACAAAGACAAAGACAAAGACAAAGACAAAGACAAAGACAAAGACAAAGACAAAGACAAAGACAAAGACAAAGACAAAGACAAAGACAAAGACAAAGACAAAGACAAAGACAAAGACAAAGACAAAGACAAAGACAAAGACAAAGACAAAGACAAAGACAAAGACAAAGACAAAGACAAAGACAAAGACAAAGACAAAGACAAAGACAAAGACAAAGACAAAGACAAAGACAAAGACAAAGACAAAGACAAAGACAAAGACAAAGACAAAGACAAAGACAAAGACAAAGACAAAGACAAAGACAAAGACAAAGACAAAGACAAAGACAAAGACAAAGACAAAGACAAAGACAAAGACAAAGACAAAGACAAAGACAAAGACAAAGACAAAGACAAAGACAAAGACAAAGACAAAGACAAAGACAAAGACAAAGACAAAGACAAAGACAAAGACAAAGACAAAGACAAAGACAAAGACAAAGACAAAGACAAAGACAAAGACAAAGACAAAGACAAAGACAAAGACAAAGACAAAGACAAAGACAAAGACAAAGACAAAGACAAAGACAAAGACAAAGACAAAGACAAAGACAAAGACAAAGACAAAGACAAAGACAAAGACAAAGACAAAGACAAAGACAAAGACAAAGACAAAGACAAAGACAAAGACAAAGACAAAGACAAAGACAAAGACAAAGACAAAGACAAAGACAAAGACAAAGACAAAGACAAAGACAAAGACAAAGACAAAGACAAAGACAAAGACAAAGACAAAGACAAAGACAAAGACAAAGACAAAGACAAAGACAAAGACAAAGACAAAGACAAAGACAAAGACAAAGACAAAGACAAAGACAAAGACAAAGACAAAGACAAAGACAAAGACAAAGACAAAGACAAAGACAAAGACAAAGACAAAGACAAAGACAAAGACAAAGACAAAGACAAAGACAAAGACAAAGACAAAGACAAAGACAAAGACAAAGACAAAGACAAAGACAAAGACAAAGACAAAGACAAAGACAAAGACAAAGACAAAGACAAAGACAAAGACAAAGACAAAGACAAAGACAAAGACAAAGACAAAGACAAAGACAAAGACAAAGACAAAGACAAAGACAAAGACAAAGACAAAGACAAAGACAAAGACAAAGACAAAGACAAAGACAAAGACAAAGACAAAGACAAAGACAAAGACAAAGACAAAGACAAAGACAAAGACAAAGACAAAGACAAAGACAAAGACAAAGACAAAGACAAAGACAAAGACAAAGACAAAGACAAAGACAAAGACAAAGACAAAGACAAAGACAAAGACAAAGACAAAGACAAAGACAAAGACAAAGACAAAGACAAAGACAAAGACAAAGACAAAGACAAAGACAAAGACAAAGACAAAGACAAAGACAAAGACAAAGACAAAGACAAAGACAAAGACAAAGACAAAGACAAAGACAAAGACAAAGACAAAGACAAAGACAAAGACAAAGACAAAGACAAAGACAAAGACAAAGACAAAGACAAAGACAAAGACAAAGACAAAGACAAAGACAAAGACAAAGACAAAGACAAAGACAAAGACAAAGACAAAGACAAAGACAAAGACAAAGACAAAGACAAAGACAAAGACAAAGACAAAGACAAAGACAAAGACAAAGACAAAGACAAAGACAAAGACAAAGACAAAGACAAAGACAAAGACAAAGACAAAGACAAAGACAAAGACAAAGACAAAGACAAAGACAAAGACAAAGACAAAGACAAAGACAAAGACAAAGACAAAGACAAAGACAAAGACAAAGACAAAGACAAAGACAAAGACAAAGACAAAGACAAAGACAAGGACAAAGACAAAGACAAAGACAAAGACCCATAACTCTCCGAGCTCTCGATCGAAGCAGTTCGTTTTCTGGTGCTGTGCATAAAGTGAACAAGAATAAATTGTCAGTGAAGGTCAACCATTGTTCGAGGCAGTCTTTTTTCGCCGGTGCCCAGGCTGGTGAAGTGAATACCAGAATAGCCGGAATCGCCGCTATATAAGCTAAGTATTTTTTTTCCTTTCATTTCCCTTTCCCCGATCGATCTCTACTTCTGCCCTTTCGCCTGAATATAAGTTTCATCTCTCGTTTACACCACGTGTTATCCTCGTGCCTAAATGGCCGAGGGCGAAGTAACATTGGATGGGAATGATATTCCCATGGATATACCGGATAAACCCGAAATTACTCCCTCCCCTGATTCCCCCAGTCCTCCCCGTATTAAAACATACCCAGCCAGTTCGACTGGACCCTGGGTGGTGTATTTTCGGCCCAACACGAAATCGCCCAATATTCTAGAAATCTCACGGGAGCTGACTGCCAACTACCCGTCCGTGGCTCAGATAACACGTGTTCGAGCTAATAAGATACGCGTTATAGTAAATGACCTCGACCAGGCAAACCAGATTGCTCGCAGCGAGCGTTTTACGAAGCAATTCAAAGTGTATGTGCCTTGTAGAGTTGTGGAGATCGATGGGGTCGTCGCCGAACCGGGTCTAAAGTGCGAAGACCTGTTGAAGTACGGGGTTGGCTGCTTTAAGGACCCTTCACTTCAAAAGGTGAAAATTCTGGAATGCAAGCAATTGTATTCCGCAAAAACTGAAGATGATAAGACAACTTATTCTCCGTCAGACTCGATTCGGGTGACTTTCTCCGGATCTGCTCTTCCCAACTATGTCCTCCTGGATAAGGTTCGCCTACCTGTTCGCCTATTTGTACCGCGGGTAATGAACTGCAGCAATTGCAAGCAACTGGGCCACACAGCCACTTATTGTGGCAATAAAAAACGGTGCGGCAAATGCGAGGGAGAGCATGAGGATGACGCTTGCGGTGGAGAAACTGAGAAGTGTATTTACTGCGGGGGCCCTCCGCATGCTCTTAAGTCATGCCCGGCGTACAAGCAGCGCGGGGATAAAATTAAGCGCTCCCTTAAGGATCGCTCGAGGCACTCTTATGCAGAAATGCTAAAGAATGCTTCGCCATCTGTCCCTTCCGAAAATTCCTTTGCTCTTTTGGCTGGCGTTGAGCAAGAATCTGACGACCCACAAGAGGGAACATCATTGGTTAACCCAGGGGAATCCAGGAAGAGGAGAAATCTAGCCTCCCCTACATTGCCTCGTAAGGGTGCCAAGGTGTCGTCCACTCAGAGTGCGCCAACCGCAATCAATAAATCCAACGGAAGTGATGCACAAAAGCCGAAGCAATTTGCTCCAGGACTTGGAAATATTAATTCTAACAAGGAGTACCCACCACTTCCAGGGACACCAAAAACCCCAAGTGTCCCCTTTTTTCAAACAGATACTCAGTCCAGTAGCGGACTAATGAAATTTTCTGACATAGTGGACTTAATTTTCACAGCTTTCAATGTTACTGATCCTCTTAAAAGCCTTCTGATACGTTTTCTCCCTATAGTGCAAACATTTTTGAAGCAGTTGACTACTAAATGGCCCCTCCTTGCAGCGATCGTATCCTTCGATGGCTAAGTCATCGAACGAGGTCACCGATTCGATCACTGTTCTACAGTGGAACAGCAGAAGTATCCTCCCGAAAATCGATTCCTTTAAATTTTTACTAAATAGTTTAAAATGTGATGCTTTCGCATTATGTGAAACTTGGTTAACTTCCGATATAAATCTCAACTTCCACGACTTTAATATAATTCGTCTGGATCGAGAAAACCCCTATGGAGGAGTACTTTTGGGGATCAAAAAGTGCTATTCTTTCAACCGAATTAACCTCCCTTCGACACCAGGTATTGAAATTGTCGCTTGTCAAGTTTTAATCAAAGGTAAAGACCTTTGCATTGCTTCCATCTACATTCCTCCTAGAGCCTCGGTAGGGCACCGAACGCTTTGTAATATCACGGAATCCTTACCGGCACCGCGGCTAGTTCTGGGAGACTTTAACTCGCACGGTACGGTATGGGGCTGTCTTCATGATGATAATAGATCAACATTAATCCAAGATCTTTGCGATAATTTCAACATGACCATCTTAAACACGGGAGAAATGACGCGGATTCCTACACCACCAGCACGCGCAAGCGCGTTGGATTTATCTCTATGCTCGACTTCGCTACAGTTAGATTGCATGTGGAAGGTGATCCCTGATCCCCACGGTAGCGACCATTTGCCTATCGTGATTTCAATTGCTAACGGTTCAAGACCATCGGAAACAATCAATGTATCGTATGACCTCACACGGAACATTGATTGGAAGAGTTACGCGACCGCGATATCCGTTAAAATCGAATCCACTCAAGAACTTCCTCCGGAGGAAGAGTACAGGTTTTTGGCTGGCTTGATTCTCGACAGTGCGAATCAAGCTCAGACTAAACCAGTACCCAGCGCGAATACCCATGGACGGTCTCCCACCCTGTGGTGGGATAAAGAGTGCTCAGAGCTGTACGCGGAAAAGTCCACTGCATATAAGGCCTTCCGGGAAGACGGGTTACCCGCTAGCTATCTACAGTACGCGTCGTTAGAAAGGCGAATGAAGAGTCTAATGAAAGCCAAAAAACGTAGTTATTGGCGCCGGTTCGTCGACGGGTTAACGAGAGAAACAGCGATGAGCACTCTTTGGGGTACGGCTCGACGTATGCGTAACCGTAATAGTACCAACGAGAACGTGGAATATTCAAACCGTTGGATATTTGCTTTCGCCAAGAAGATCTGTCCGGACTCTGTCCCGGTACAGAAAACGTACCGCGCCGCGTCTCCTCACGATACCGCGAACGAAACACCGTTTTCGATGGTGGAGTTCTCACTTGCTCTCTTATCATGCAACAATAACGCCCCAGGGTTAGACAGAATCGAATTCAACTTGCTGAAGAATCTGCCTGACACTGCAAAAAGGCGCTTGCTGAACTTATTTAACAAGTTTCTTGAGGGTAACAAGTGAAGGTCATCGCCATCCAAAAACCAGGAAAACCAGCCTCCGACCACAACTCATATCGGCCGATTGCAATGCTGTCCTGTATTCGAAAGTTGTTCGAGAAAATGATCTTGTTTCGCCTCGACAATTGGGTTGAAGCAAATGGCTTACTGTCAGATACACAATTTGGCTTCCGCAAAGGCAAAGGGACGAACGATTGCCTTGCGTTGCTTTCTACAGAAATCCAAATGGCCTATGCTAACAAAGAGCAGATGGCATCAGTCTTCTTGGATATTAAGGGGGCTTTTGACTCAGTTTCTATCAACATTCTGTCAGAGAAGCTGCACCAGCATGGTCTTTCGCCAATTTTAAATAACTTTTTGCTAAACCTGTTGTCTGAAAAGCACATGCACTTTTCGCATGGCGATTTAACAACATCGCGATTTAGCTACATGGGTCTTCCCCAGGGCTCATGTCTAAGTCCCCTGCTCTACAATTTCTACGTGAATGACATTGACGATTGTCTTGCCACTTCATGCACGCTAAGGCAACTTGCAGACGACGGGGTGGTCTCTGTTACAGGGCCCAAAGCTGCCGACTTGCAAGGACCATTACAAAATACCTTCGACAATTTGTCTGCTTGGGCTCTTCAGCTGGGTATTGAGTTCTCCACGGAGAAAACTGAGTTGGTTGTTTTTTCTAGGAAGCGTGAGCCGGCGCAACTCCAGCTTCTATTAATGGGTGCAACGATCAACCAGGTTTTCACATTTAAATATCTCGGGGTCTGGTTCGACTCTAAAGGTACCTGGGGATGTCACATTAGGTATCTGAAACAGAAATGCCAACAAAGGATCAATTTTCTCCGAACAATAACTGGAACATGGTGGGGTGCTGACCCAGGAGACCTGATCAGGTTATACCAAACAACGATATTGTCGGTGATGGAGTACGGGTGTTTCTGTTTCCGCTCCGCTGCGAACATACACTTCATCAAACTGGAGAGAATCCAGTATCGTTGCTTGCGCATTGCCTTGGGTTGCATGCACTCGACCCATACGATGAGTCTCGAAGTGCTGGCGGGCGTTCTTCCGCTAAAAAATCGATTTTGGGAACTCTCATATCGATTGCTCATCCGATGCGACATTCTGAACCCGTTGGTGATTGAAAACTTTGAGAGGCTCGTCGAGCTTAATTCTCAAACCCGATTTATGGCCTTGTACTTCGACTACATGGCACAGAGCATTAATCCTTCTTCATATACTCCCAGCCGTGTTCGTTTCCTAGATACTTCTGATTCTACTGTATTCTTCGACACATCCATGAAGGAAGAGATTCGTGGAATCCCGGACCATATACGCCCGCAAGTGATCCCCAATATATTTTATAATAAATTCCGAGAAGTCGACTGTGACAAAATGTTCTACACTGACGGATCAAATCTCGATGGGTCCACTGGCTTCGGTATCTTCAACAATACTATCACCGCTTCATTCAAGCTCAATGATCCCGCTTCAGTTTACGTTGCAGAGTTAGCTGCAATTCAGTACACCCTTGGGATCATCGACACTCTGCCCACAGATCACTACTTCATCATTTCGGACAGCCTCAGCTCCATCGAGGCTCTTCGTGCGATGAAGCCCAAAAAGCAATTCCCATATTTCCTGGGGAAGATACGGGAGTCCTTGTGTACGTTATCTGAAAAATCTTATCAAATTACCTTTGTTTGGGTCCCCTCTCATTGCTCTATCCCGGGCAATGAAAAGGCCGACTCATTAGCAAAGGTGGGCGCATTAAATGGTGACATATACGAAAGACCAATCTGCTTCAACGAATTTTTTAGTATTTGTCGTCAGAGGACACTCAACAGTTGGCAAACCTCGTGGAGCAATGGTGAACTTGGACGATGGCTACATTCCATTATCCCAAAGGTATCAACGAAGCCTTGGTTCAGGGGGATGGATGTGGGTCGGGATTTTATTCGTGTAATGTCCCGACTTATGTCCAACCACTACACCTTGGATGCGCATCTGCGGCGTATTGGGCTTGCGGAGAGTAGTCTGTGCGCTTGTGACGAGGGCTATCACGACATCGAGCACGTTGTCTGGGTATGCGCCGGGTACTTGGACGCCAGGTCTCAGTTAAAGGATTCCCTTCGGGCCCGAGGTAGACCACCCAATGTCCCAGTCCGAGATATACTGGCAAATCGTGATTTCCCCTATATGTCCCTTATTAATACTTTCATAAAAACGACAAATATCCCAATTTAGCCCCTCTCTTTTTATTTCTCGTTTTAGAAGCTTTCTCTTGCCTTGTGGGACCGATCAGCTCCAGACTGCAACTATGTAACCGCCGTCGCACTTACCACTACGGAAACTGAAGCGAGAGCGACTCAAGGTCCGATGACTTTTGAAGGATTCCCCGCGGGTCCGAAGAATACCATCCGCCAATCCGACCTACTAGACTGAGGCGGTAATCTTTCGCTGATCTCCCGTTTGAGCGAAAGTTGCAAGTTTTGCTCTTCTCTCCCGGTCACCATCTACGCTTTCTCTCCCCTGTCCTTGATACAACTGCTTCTACAGCCCCCCTCTGAATATCTTGACCAAGCATAAGTCTCCGCTAAAAAAGTTCAAATTTGTATTCTGTATTCCTAGTTTTAAGATAGTTGTAATTTTACCTCTTTGTTAAAACTATTGCCCCCCATCTTGTAAATAGAATTGTATCCCTAGTCTTAAAACACCTGCGAATTTTCTCATAAATATTTGTTCCCCCTTTTGTGTACCAAACTATATTGTTAGTTTTAAGATAACTGTAAATATTTCCTAAAAATTATTACTATTGAATTCCTTGTTTTAAAATTTTTTCATAAAAAAAATCTTACGCCCCCTCTCTTGTATATAGAATCTTATTTCTAGTCTTAAGATAGCTGTAAAATTTTTCTTTTTTAAAAAAATATTTCAACATTGTAACCTCCTAGTTTTAAAATATACAAAATGTAAAAACAAAAGAATTTGGCACCGCCAAGCTAACGCATTTGTGCCTATCAAATAAACGAAATGAATAAAAAAAAAAAAAGACAAAGACAAAGACAAAGACAAAGACAAAGACAAAGACAAAGACAAAGACAAAGACAAAGACAAAGACAAAGACA
Source organism: Topomyia yanbarensis (assembly GCF_030247195.1). Classification (NCBI taxonomy): domain Eukaryota; kingdom Metazoa; phylum Arthropoda; class Insecta; order Diptera; family Culicidae; genus Topomyia; species Topomyia yanbarensis. Next base: position 8,655 of record NW_026683601.1, on the reverse strand, counting down.
AAGACAAAGACAAAGACAAAGACAAAGACAAAGACAAAGACAAAGACAAAGACAAAGACAAAGACAAAGACAAAGACAAAGACAAAGACAAAGACAAAGACAAAGACAAAGACAAAGACAAAGACAAAGACAAAGACAAAGACAAAGACAAAGACAAAGACAAAGACAAAGACAAAGACAAAGACAAAGACAAAGACAAAGACAAAGACAAAGACAAAGACAAAGACAAAGACAAAGACAAAGACAAAGACAAAGACAAAGACAAAGACAAAGACAAAGACAAAGACAAAGACAAAGACAAAGACAAAGACAAAGACAAAGACAAAGACAAAGACAAAGACAAAGACAAAGACAAAGACAAAGACAAAGACAAAGACAAAGACAAAGACAAAGACAAAGACAAAGACAAAGACAAAGACAAAGACAAAGACAAAGACAAAGACAAAGACAAAGACAAAGACAAAGACAAAGACAAAGACAAAGACAAAGACAAAGACAAAGACAAAGACAAAGACAAAGACAAAGACAAAGACAAAGACAAAGACAAAGACAAAGACAAAGACAAAGACAAAGACAAAGACAAAGACAAAGACAAAGACAAAGACAAAGACAAAGACAAAGACAAAGACAAAGACAAAGACAAAGACAAAGACAAAGACAAAGACAAAGACAAAGACAAAGACAAAGACAAAGACAAAGACAAAGACAAAGACAAAGACAAAGACAAAGACAAAGACAAAGACAAAGACAAAGACAAAGACAAAGACAAAGACAAAGACAAAGACAAAGACAAAGACAAAGACAAAGACAAAGACAAAGACAAAGACAAAGACAAAGACAAAGACAAAGACAAAGACAAAGACAAAGACAAAGACAAAGACAAAGACAAAGACAAAGACAAAGACAAAGACAAAGACAAAGACAAAGACAAAGACAAAGACAAAGACAAAGACAAAGACAAAGACAAAGACAAAGACAAAGACAAAGACAAAGACAAAGACAAAGACAAAGACAAAGACAAAGACAAAGACAAAGACAAAGACAAAGACAAAGACAAAGACAAAGACAAAGACAAAGACAAAGACAAAGACAAAGACAAAGACAAAGACAAAGACAAAGACAAAGACAAAGACAAAGACAAAGACAAAGACAAAGACAAAGACAAAGACAAAGACAAAGACAAAGACAAAGACAAAGACAAAGACAAAGACAAAGACAAAGACAAAGACAAAGACAAAGACAAAGACAAAGACAAAGACAAAGACAAAGACAAAGACAAAGACAAAGACAAAGACAAAGACAAAGACAAAGACAAAGACAAAGACAAAGACAAAGACAAAGACAAAGACAAAGACAAAGACAAAGACAAAGACAAAGACAAAGACAAAGACAAAGACAAAGACAAAGACAAAGACAAAGACAAAGACAAAGACAAAGACAAAGACAAAGACAAAGACAAAGACAAAGACAAAGACAAAGACAAAGACAAAGACAAAGACAAAGACAAAGACAAAGACAAAGACAAAGACAAAGACAAAGACAAAGACAAAGACAAAGACAAAGACAAAGACAAAGACAAAGACAAAGACAAAGACAAAGACAAAGACAAAGACAAAGACAAAGACAAAGACAAAGACAAAGACAAAGACAAAGACAAAGACAAAGACAAAGACAAAGACAAAGACAAAGACAAAGACAAAGACAAAGACAAAGACAAAGACAAAGACAAAGACAAAGACAAAGACAAAGACAAAGACAAAGACAAAGACAAAGACAAAGACAAAGACAAAGACAAAGACAAAGACAAAGACAAAGACAAAGACAAAGACAAAGACAAAGACAAAGACAAAGACAAAGACAAAGACAAAGACAAAGACAAAGACAAAGACAAAGACAAAGACAAAGACAAAGACAAAGACAAAGACAAAGACAAAGACAAAGACAAAGACAAAGACAAAGACAAAGACAAAGACAAAGACAAAGACAAAGACAAAGACAAAGACAAAGACAAAGACAAAGACAAAGACAAAGACAAAGACAAAGACAAAGACAAAGACAAAGACAAAGACAAAGACAAAGACAAAGACAAAGACAAAGACAAAGACAAAGACAAAGACAAAGACAAAGACAAAGACAAAGACAAAGACAAAGACAAAGACAAAGACAAAGACAAAGACAAAGACAAAGACAAAGACAAAGACAAAGACAAAGACAAAGACAAAGACAAAGACAAAGACAAAGACAAAGACAAAGACAAAGACAAAGACAAAGACAAAGACAAAGACAAAGACAAAGACAAAGACAAAGACAAAGACAAAGACAAAGACAAAGACAAAGACAAAGACAAAGACAAAGACAAAGACAAAGACAAAGACAAAGACAAAGACAAAGACAAAGACAAAGACAAAGACAAAGACAAAGACAAAGACAAAGACAAAGACAAAGACAAAGACAAAGACAAAGACAAAGACAAAGACAAAGACAAAGACAAAGACAAAGACAAAGACAAAGACAAAGACAAAGACAAAGACAAAGACAAAGACAAAGACAAAGACAAAGACAAAGACAAAGACAAAGACAAAGACAAAGACAAAGACAAAGACAAAGACAAAGACAAAGACAAAGACAAAGACAAAGACAAAGACAAAGACAAAGACAAAGACAAAGACAAAGACAAAGACAAAGACAAAGACAAAGACAAAGACAAAGACAAAGACAAAGACAAAGACAAAGACAAAGACAAAGACAAAGACAAAGACAAAGACAAAGACAAAGACAAAGACAAAGACAAAGACAAAGACAAAGACAAAGACAAAGACAAAGACAAAGACAAAGACAAAGACAAAGACAAAGACAAAGACAAAGACAAAGACAAAGACAAAGACAAAGACAAAGACAAAGACAAAGACAAAGACAAAGACAAAGACAAAGACAAAGACAAAGACAAAGACAAAGACAAAGACAAAGACAAAGACAAAGACAAAGACAAAGACAAAGACAAAGACAAAGACAAAGACAAAGACAAAGACAAAGACAAAGACAAAGACAAAGACAAAGACAAAGACAAAGACAAAGACAAAGACAAAGACAAAGACAAAGACAAAGACAAAGACAAAGACAAAGACAAAGACAAAGACAAAGACAAAGACAAAGACAAAGACAAAGACAAAGACAAAGACAAAGACAAAGACAAAGACAAAGACAAAGACAAAGACAAAGACAAAGACAAAGACAAAGACAAAGACAAAGACAAAGACAAAGACAAAGACAAAGACAAAGACAAAGACAAAGACAAAGACAAAGACAAAGACAAAGACAAAGACAAAGACAAAGACAAAGACAAAGACAAAGACAAAGACAAAGACAAAGACAAAGACAAAGACAAAGACAAAGACAAAGACAAAGACAAAGACAAAGACAAAGACAAAGACAAAGACAAAGACAAAGACAAAGACAAAGACAAAGACAAAGACAAAGACAAAGACAAAGACAAAGACAAAGACAAAGACAAAGACAAAGACAAAGACAAAGACAAAGACAAAGACAAAGACAAAGACAAAGACAAAGACAAAGACAAAGACAAAGACAAAGACAAAGACAAAGACAAAGACAAAGACAAAGACAAAGACAAAGACAAAGACAAAGACAAAGACAAAGACAAAGACAAAGACAAAGACAAAGACAAAGACAAAGACAAAGACAAAGACAAAGACAAAGACAAAGACAAAGACAAAGACAAAGACAAAGACAAAGACAAAGACAAAGACAAAGACAAAGACAAAGACAAAGACAAAGACAAAGACAAAGACAAAGACAAAGACAAAGACAAAGACAAAGACAAAGACAAAGACAAAGACAAAGACAAAGACAAAGACAAAGACAAAGACAAAGACAAAGACAAAGACAAAGACAAAGACAAAGACAAAGACAAAGACAAAGACAAAGACAAAGACAAAGACAAAGACAAAGACAAAGACAAAGACAAAGACAAAGACAAAGACAAAGACAAAGACAAAGACAAAGACAAAGACAAAGACAAAGACAAAGACAAAGACAAAGACAAAGACAAAGACAAAGACAAAGACAAAGACAAAGACAAAGACAAAGACAAAGACAAAGACAAAGACAAAGACAAAGACAAAGACAAAGACAAAGACAAAGACAAAGACAAAGACAAAGACAAAGACAAAGACAAAGACAAAGACAAAGACAAAGACAAAGACAAAGACAAAGACAAAGACAAAGACAAAGACAAAGACAAAGACAAAGACAAAGACAAAGACAAAGACAAAGACAAAGACAAAGACAAAGACAAAGACAAAGACAAAGACAAAGACAAAGACAAAGACAAAGACAAAGACAAAGACAAAGACAAAGACAAAGACAAAGACAAAGACAAAGACAAAGACAAAGACAAAGACAAAGACAAAGACAAAGACAAAGACAAAGACAAAGACAAAGACAAAGACAAAGACAAAGACAAAGACAAAGACAAAGACAAAGACAAAGACAAAGACAAAGACAAAGACAAAGACAAAGACAAAGACAAAGACAAAGACAAAGACAAAGACAAAGACAAAGACAAAGACAAAGACAAAGACAAAGACAAAGACAAAGACAAAGACAAAGACAAAGACAAAGACAAAGACAAAGACAAAGACAAAGACAAAGACAAAGACAAAGACAAAGACAAAGACAAAGACAAAGACAAAGACAAAGACAAAGACAAAGACAAAGACAAAGACAAAGACAAAGACAAAGACAAAGACAAAGACAAAGACAAAGACAAAGACAAAGACAAAGACAAAGACAAAGACAAAGACAAAGACAAAGACAAAGACAAAGACAAAGACAAAGACAAAGACAAAGACAAAGACAAAGACAAAGACAAAGACAAAGACAAAGACAAAGACAAAGACAAAGACAAAGACAAAGACAAAGACAAAGACAAAGACAAAGACAAAGACAAAGACAAAGACAAAGACAAAGACAAAGACAAAGACAAAGACAAAGACAAAGACAAAGACAAAGACAAAGACAAAGACAAAGACAAAGACAAAGACAAAGACAAAGACAAAGACAAAGACAAAGACAAAGACAAAGACAAAGACAAAGACAAAGACAAAGACAAAGACAAAGACAAAGACAAAGACAAAGACAAAGACAAAGACAAAGACAAAGACAAAGACAAAGACAAAGACAAAGACAAAGACAAAGACAAAGACAAAGACAAAGACAAAGACAAAGACAAAGACAAAGACAAAGACAAAGACAAAGACAAAGACAAAGACAAAGACAAAGACAAAGACAAAGACAAAGACAAAGACAAAGACAAAGACAAAGACAAAGACAAAGACAAAGACAAAGACAAAGACAAAGACAAAGACAAAGACAAAGACAAAGACAAAGACAAAGACAAAGACAAAGACAAAGACAAAGACAAAGACAAAGACAAAGACAAAGACAAAGACAAAGACAAAGACAAAGACAAAGACAAAGACAAAGACAAAGACAAAGACAAAGACAAAGACAAAGACAAAGACAAAGACAAAGACAAAGACAAAGACAAAGACAAAGACAAAGACAAAGACAAAGACAAAGACAAAGACAAAGACAAAGACAAAGACAAAGACAAAGACAAAGACAAAGACAAAGACAAAGACAAAGACAAAGACAAAGACAAAGACAAAGACAAAGACAAAGACAAAGACAAAGACAAAGACAAAGACAAAGACAAAGACAAAGACAAAGACAAAGACAAAGACAAAGACAAAGACAAAGACAAAGACAAAGACAAAGACAAAGACAAAGACAAAGACAAAGACAAAGACAAAGACAAAGACAAAGACAAAGACAAAGACAAAGACAAAGACAAAGACAAAGACAAAGACAAAGACAAAGACAAAGACAAAGACAAAGACAAAGACAAAGACAAAGACAAAGACAAAGACAAAGACAAAGACAAAGACAAAGACAAAGACAAAGACAAAGACAAAGACAAAGACAAAGACAAAGACAAAGACAAAGACAAAGACAAAGACAAAGACAAAGACAAAGACAAAGACAAAGACAAAGACAAAGACAAAGACAAAGACAAAGACAAAGACAAAGACAAAGACAAAGACAAAGACAAAGACAAAGACAAAGACAAAGACAAAGACAAAGACAAAGACAAAGACAAAGACAAAGACAAAGACAAAGACAAAGACAAAGACAAAGACAAAGACAAAGACAAAGACAAAGACAAAGACAAAGACAAAGACAAAGACAAAGACAAAGACAAAGACAAAGACAAAGACAAAGACAAAGACAAAGACAAAGACAAAGACAAAGACAAAGACAAAGACAAAGACAAAGACAAAGACAAAGACAAAGACAAAGACAAAGACAAAGACAAAGACAAAGACAAAGACAAAGACAAAGACAAAGACAAAGACAAAGACAAAGACAAAGACAAAGACAAAGACAAAGACAAAGACAAAGACAAAGACAAAGACAAAGACAAAGACAAAGACAAAGACAAAGACAAAGACAAAGACAAAGACAAAGACAAAGACAAAGACAAAGACAAAGACAAAGACAAAGACAAAGACAAAGACAAAGACAAAGACAAAGACAAAGACAAAGACAAAGACAAAGACAAAGACAAAGACAAAGACAAAGACAAAGACAAAGACAAAGACAAAGACAAAGACAAGAGACAAAGACAAAGACAAAGACAAAGACAAAGACAAAGACAAAGACAAAGACAAAGACAAAGACAAAGACAAAGACAAAGACAAAGACAAAGACAAAGACAAAGACAAAGACAAAGACAAAGACAAAGACAAAGACAAAGACAAAGACAAAGACAAAGACAAAGACAAAGACAAAGACAAAGACAAAGACAAAGACAAAGACAAAGACAAAGACAAAGACAAAGACAAAGACAAAGACAAAGACAAAGACAAAGACAAAGACAAAGACAAAGACAAAGACAAAGACAAAGACAAAGACAAAGACAAAGACAAAGACAAAGACAAAGACAAAGACAAAGACAAAGACAAAGACAAAGACAAAGACAAAGACAAAGACAAAGACAAAGACAAAGACAAAGACAAAGACAAAGACAAAGACAAAGACAAAGACAAAGACAAAGACAAAGACAAAGACAAAGACAAAGACAAAGACAAAGACAAAGACAAAGACAAAGACAAAGACAAAGACAAAGACAAAGACAAAGACAAAGACAAAGACAAAGACAAAGACAAAGACAAAGACAAAGACAAAGACAAAGACAAAGACAAAGACAAAGACAAAGACAAAGACAAAGACAAAGACAAAGACAAAGACAAAGACAAAGACAAAGACAAAGACAAAGACAAAGACAAAGACAAAGACAAAGACAAAGACAAAGACAAAGACAAAGACAAAGACAAAGACAAAGACAAAGACAAAGACAAAGACAAAGACAAAGACAAAGACAAAGACAAAGACAAAGACAAAGACAAAGACAAAGACAAAGACAAAGACAAAGACAAAGACAAAGACAAAGACAAAGACAAAGACAAAGACAAAGACAAAGACAAAGACAAAGACAAAGACAAAGACAAAGACAAAGACAAAGACAAAGACAAAGACAAAGACAAAGACAAAGACAAAGACAAAGACAAAGACAAAGACAAAGACAAAGACAAAGACAAAGACAAAGACAAAGACAAAGACAAAGACAAAGACAAAGACAAAGACAAAGACAAAGACAAAGACAAAGACAAAGACAAAGACAAAGACAAAGACAAAGACAAAGACAAAGACAAAGACAAAGACAAAGACAAAGACAAAGACAAAGACAAAGACAAAGACAAAGACAAAGACAAAGACAAAGACAAAGACAAAGACAAAGACAAAGACAAAGACAAAGACAAAGACAAAGACAAAGACAAAGACAAAGACAAAGACAAAGACAAAGACAAAGACAAAGACAAAGACAAAGACAAAGACAAAGACAAAGACAAAGACAAAGACAAAGACAAAGACAAAGACAAAGACAAAGACAAAGACAAAGACAAAGACAAAGACAAAGACAAAGACAAAGACAAAGACAAAGACAAAGACAAAGACAAAGACAAAGACAAAGACAAAGACAAAGACAAAGACAAAGACAAAGACAAAGACAAAGACAAAGACAAAGACAAAGACAAAGACAAAGACAAAGACAAAGACAAAGACAAAGACAAAGACAAAGACAAAGACAAAGACAAAGACAAAGACAAAGACAAAGACAAAGACAAAGACAAAGACAAAGACAAAGACAAAGACAAAGACAAAGACAAAGACAAAGACAAAGACAAAGACAAAGACAAAGACAAAGACAAAGACAAAGACAAAGACAAAGACAAAGACAAAGACAAAGACAAAGACAAAGACAAAGACAAAGACAAAGACAAAGACAAAGACAAAGACAAAGACAAAGACAAAGACAAAGACAAAGACAAAGACAAAGACAAAGACAAAGACAAAGACAAAGACAAAGACAAAGACAAAGACAAAGACAAAGACAAAGACAAAGACAAAGACAAAGACAAAGACAAAGACAAAGACAAAGACAAAGACAAAGACAAAGACAAGACAAAGACAAAGACAAAGACAAAGACAAAGACAAAGACAAAGACAAAA
>NW_026683600.1:0-31949 GCF_030247195.1 Topomyia yanbarensis | reverse complement strand
TGAACGAAATGAACGAAATGAACGAAATGAACGAAATGAACGAAATGAATGAAATGAACGAAATGAACGAAATGAATGAAATGAACGAAATGAATGAAATGAACGAAATGAATGAAATGAATGAAATGAATGAAATGAATGAAATGAATGAAATGAATGAAATGAATGAAATGAATGAAATGAATGAAATGAATGAAATGAATGAAATGAATGAAATGAATGAAATGAATGAAATGAATGAAATGAATGAAATGAATGAAATGAATGAAATGAATGAAATGAATGAAATGAATGAAATGAATGAAATGAATGAAATGAATGAAATGAATGAAATGAATGAAATGAATGAAATGAATGAAATGAATGAAATGAATGAAATGAATGAAATGAATGAAATGAATGAAATGAATGAAATGAATGAAATGAATGAAATGAATGAAATGAATGAAATGAATGAAATGAATGAAATGAATGAAATGAATGAAATGAATGAAATGAATGAAATGAATGAAATGAATGAAATGAATGAAATGAATGAAATGAATGAAATGAATGAAATGAATGAAATGAATGAAATGAATGAAATGAATGAAATGAATGAAATGAATGAAATGAATGAAATGAATGAAATGAATGAAATGAATGAAATGAATGAAATGAATGAAATGAATGAAATGAATGAAATGAATGAAATGAATGAAATGAATGAAATGAATGAAATGAATGAAATGAATGAAATGAATGAAATGAATGAAATGAATGAAATGAATGAAATGAATGAAATGAATGAAATGAATGAAATGAATGAAATGAATGAAATGAATGAAATGAATGAAATGAATGAAATGAATGAAATGAATGAAATGAATGAAATGAATGAAATGAATGAAATGAATGAAATGAATGAAATGAATGAAATGAATGAAATGAATGAAATGAATGAAATGAATGAAATGAATGAAATGAATGAAATGAATGAAATGAATGAAATGAATGAAATGAATGAAATGAATGAAATGAATGAAATGAATGAAATGAATGAAATGAATGAAATGAATGAAATGAATGAAATGAATGAAATGAATGAAATGAATGAAATGAATGAAATGAATGAAATGAATGAAATGAATGAAATGAATGAAATGAATGAAATGAATGAAATGAATGAAATGAATGAAATGAATGAAATGAATGAAATGAATGAAATGAATGAAATGAATGAAATGAATGAAATGAATGAAATGAATGAAATGAATGAAATGAATGAAATGAATGAAATGAATGAAATGAATGAAATGAATGAAATGAATGAAATGAATGAAATGAATGAAATGAATGAAATGAATGAAATGAATGAAATGAATGAAATGAATGAAATGAATGAAATGAATGAAATGAATGAAATGAATGAAATGAATGAAATGAATGAAATGAATGAAATGAATGAAATGAATGAAATGAATGAAATGAATGAAATGAATGAAATGAATGAAATGAATGAAATGAATGAAATGAATGAAATGAATGAAATGAATGAAATGAATGAAATGAATGAAATGAATGAAATGAATGAAATGAATGAAATGAATGAAATGAATGAAATGAATGAAATGAATGAAATGAATGAAATGAATGAAATGAATGAAATGAATGAAATGAATGAAATGAATGAAATGAATGAAATGAATGAAATGAATGAAATGAATGAAATGAATGAAATGAATGAAATGAATGAAATGAATGAAATGAATGAAATGAATGAAATGAATGAAATGAATGAAATGAATGAAATGAATGAAATGAATGAAATGAATGAAATGAATGAAATGAATGAAATGAATGAAATGAATGAAATGAATGAAATGAATGAAATGAATGAAATGAATGAAATGAATGAAATGAATGAAATGAATGAAATGAATGAAATGAATGAAATGAATGAAATGAATGAAATGAATGAAATGAATGAAATGAATGAAATGAATGAAATGAATGAAATGAATGAAATGAATGAAATGAATGAAATGAATGAAATGAATGAAATGAATGAAATGAATGAAATGAATGAAATGAATGAAATGAATGAAATGAATGAAATGAATGAAATGAATGAAATGAATGAAATGAATGAAATGAATGAAATGAATGAAATGAATGAAATGAATGAAATGAATGAAATGAATGAAATGAATGAAATGAATGAAATGAATGAAATGAATGAAATGAATGAAATGAATGAAATGAATGAAATGAATGAAATGAATGAAATGAATGAAATGAATGAAATGAATGAAATGAATGAAATGAATGAAATGAATGAAATGAATGAAATGAATGAAATGAATGAAATGAATGAAATGAATGAAATGAATGAAATGAATGAAATGAATGAAATGAATGAAATGAATGAAATGAATGAAATGAATGAAATGAATGAAATGAATGAAATGAATGAAATGAATGAAATGAATGAAATGAATGAAATGAATGAAATGAATGAAATGAATGAAATGAATGAAATGAATGAAATGAATGAAATGAATGAAATGAATGAAATGAATGAAATGAATGAAATGAATGAAATGAATGAAATGAATGAAATGAATGAAATGAATGAAATGAATGAAATGAATGAAATGAATGAAATGAATGAAATGAATGAAATGAATGAAATGAATGAAATGAATGAAATGAATGAAATGAATGAAATGAATGAAATGAATGAAATGAATGAAATGAATGAAATGAATGAAATGAATGAAATGAATGAAATGAATGAAATGAATGAAATGAATGAAATGAATGAAATGAATGAAATGAATGAAATGAATGAAATGAATGAAATGAATGAAATGAATGAAATGAATGAAATGAATGAAATGAATGAAATGAATGAAATGAATGAAATGAATGAAATGAATGAAATGAATGAAATGAATGAAATGAATGAAATGAATGAAATGAATGAAATGAATGAAATGAATGAAATGAATGAAATGAATGAAATGAATGAAATGAATGAAATGAATGAAATGAATGAAATGAATGAAATGAATGAATGAATGAATGAAATGAATGAAATGAATGAAATGAATGAAATGAATGAAATGAATGAAATGAATGAAATGAATGAAATGAATGAAATGAATGAAATGAATGAAATGAATGAAATGAATGAAATGAATGAAATGAATGAAATGAATGAAATGAATGAAATGAATGAATGAATGAAATGAATGAAATGAATGAAATGAATGAAATGAATGAAATGAATGAAATGAATGAAATGAATGAAATGAATGAAATGAATGAAATGAATGAAATGAATGAAATGAATGAAATGAATGAAATGAATGAAATGAATGAAATGAATGAAATGAATGAAATGAATGAAATGAATGAAATGAATGAAATGAATGAAATGAATGAAATGAATGAAATGAATGAAATGAATGAAATGAATGAAATGAATGAAATGAATGAAATGAATGAAATGAATGAAATGAATGAAATGAATGAAATGAATGAAATGAATGAAATGAATGAAATGAATGAAATGAATGAAATGAATGAAATGAATGAAATGAATGAATGAATGAATGAAATGAATGAAATGAATGAAATGAATGAAATGAATGAAATGAATGAAATGAATGAAATGAATGAAATGAATGAAATGAATGAAATGAACTGAAATGAATGAAATGAACGAAATGAATGAAATGAACGAAATGAATGAAATGAACGAAATGAATGAAATGAACGAAATGAATGAAATGAACTGAAATGAATGAAATGAACTGAAATGAATGAAATGAACGAAATGAATGAAATGAACGAAATGAATGAAATGAACGAAATGAATGAAATGAACGAAATGAATGAAATGAACGAAATGAATGAAATGAACGAAATGAATGAAATGAAAGAAATGAATGAAATGAATGAAATGAATGAAATGAACTGAAATGAATGAAATGAACTGAAATGAATGAAATGAATGAAATGAATGAAATGAATGAAAGATGAAATGAATGAAATGAATGAAATGAATGAAATGAATGAAATGAATGAAATGAATGAAATGAATGAAATGAATGAAATGAATGAAATGAATGAAATGAATGAAATGAATGAAATGAATGAAATGAATGAAATGAATGAAATGAATGAAATGAATGAAATGAATGAAATGAATGAAATGAATGAAATGAATGAAATGAATGAAATGAATGAAATGAATGAAATGAATGAAATGAATGAAATGAATGAAATGAATGAAATGAATGAAATGAATGAAATGAATGAAATGAATGAAATGAATGAAATGAATGAAATGAATGAAATGAATGAAATGAATGAAATGAATGAAATGAATGAAATGAATGAAATGAATGAAATGAATGAAATGAATGAAATGAATGAAATGAATGAAATGAATGAAATGAATGAAATGAATGAAATGAATGAAATGAATGAAATGAATGAAATGAATGAAATGAATGAAATGAATGAAATGAATGAAATGAATGAAATGAATGAAATGAATGAAATGAATGAAATGAATGAAATGAATGAAATGAATGAAATGAATGAAATGAATGAAATGAATGAAATGAATGAAATGAATGAAATGAATGAAATGAATGAAATGAATGAAATGAATGAAATGAATGAAATGAATGAAATGAATGAATGAAATGAATGAAATGAATGAAATGAATGAAATGAATGAAATGAATGAAATGAATGAAATGAATGAAATGAATGAAATGAATGAAATGAATGAAATGAATGAAATGAATGAAATGAATGAAATGAATGAAATGAATGAAATGAATGAAATGAATGAAATGAATGAAATGAATGAAATGAATGAAATGAATGAAATGAATGAAATGAATGAAATGAATGAAATGAATGAAATGAATGAAATGAATGAAATGAATGAAATGAATGAAATGAATGAAATGAATGAAATGAATGAAATGAATGAAATGAATGAAATGAATGAAATGAATGAAATGAATGAAATGAATGAAATGAATGAAATGAATGAAATGAATGAAATGAATGAAATGAATGAAATGAATGAAATGAATGAAATGAATGAAATGAATGAAATGAATGAAATGAATGAAATGAATGAAATGAATGAAATGAATGAAATGAATGAAATGAATGAAATGAATGAAATGAATGAAATGAATGAAATGAATGAAATGAATGAAATGAATGAAATGAATGAAATGAATGAAATGAATGAAATGAATGAAATGAATGAAATGAATGAAATGAATGAAATGAATGAAATGAATGAAATGAATGAAATGAATGAAATGAATGAAATGAATGAAATGAATGAAATGAATGAAATGAATGAAATGAATGAAATGAATGAAATGAATGAAATGAATGAAATGAATGAAATGAATGAAATGAATGAAATGAATGAAATGAATGAAATGAATGAAATGAATGAAATGAATGAAATGAATGAAATGAATGAAATGAATGAAATGAATGAAATGAATGAAATGAATGAAATGAATGAATGAATGAAATGAATGAAATGAATGAAATGAATGAAATGAATGAAATGAATGAAATGAATGAAATGAATGAAATGAATGAAATGAATGAAATGAATGAAATGAATGAAATGAATGAAATGAATGAAATGAATGAAATGAATGAAATGAATGAAATGAATGAAATGAATGAAATGAATGAAATGAATGAAATGAATGAAATGAATGAAATGAATGAAATGAATGAAATGAATGAAATGAATGAAATGAATGAAATGAATGAAATGAATGAATGAATGAAATGAATGAAATGAATGAAATGAATGAAATGAATGAAATGAATGAAATGAATGAAATGAATGAAATGAATGAAATGAATGAAATGAATGAAATGAATGAAATGAATGAAATGAATGAAATGAATGAAATGAATGAAATGAATGAAATGAATGAAATGAATGAAATGAATGAAATGAATGAAATGAATGAAATGAATGAAATGAATGAAATGAATGAAATGAATGAATGAATGAAATGAATGAAATGAATGAAATGAATGAAATGAATGAAATGAATGAAATGAATGAAATGAATGAAATGAATGAAATGAATGAATGAATGAAATGAATGAAATGAATGAAATGAATGAAATGAATGAAATGAATGAAATGAATGAAATGAATGAAATGAATGAAATGAATGAAATGAATGAAATGAATGAAATGAATGAAATGAATGAAATGAATGAAATGAATGAAATGAATGAATGAATGAAATGAATGAAATGAATGAAATGAATGAAATGAATGAAATGAAATGAAATGAATGAAATGAATGAAATGAATGAAATGAATGAAATGAATGAAATGAATGAAATGAATGAAATGAATGAAATGAATGAAATGAATGAAATGAATGAAATGAATGAAATGAATGAAATGAATGAAATGAATGAAATGAATGAAATGAATGAAATGAATGAAATGAATGAAATGAATGAAATGAATGAAATGAATGAAATGAATGAAATGAATGAAATGAATGAATGAATGAAATGAATGAAATGAATGAAATGAATGAAATGAATGAAATGAATGAAATGAATGAAATGAATGAAATGAATGAAATGAATGAAATGAATGAATGAATGAATGAATGAAATGAATGAATGAATGAAATGAATGAAATGAATGAAATGAATGAAATGAATGAAATGAATGAAATGAATGAAATGAATGAAATGAATGAAATGAATGAAATGAATGAAATGAATGAAATGAATGAAATGAATGAAATGAATGAAATGAATGAAATGAATGAAATGAATGAAATGAATGAAATGAATGAAATGAATGAAATGAATGAAATGAATGAAATGAATGAAATGAATGAAATGAATGAAATGAATGAAATGAATGAAATGAATGAAATGAATGAAATGAATGAAATGAATGAAATGAATGAAATGAATGAAATGAATGAAATGAATGAATGAATGAATGAAATGAATGAAATGAATGAATGAATGAAATGAATGAAATGAATGAAATGAATGAAATGAATGAATGAATGAAATGAATGAAATGAATGAAATGAATGAAATGAATGAATGAATGAATGAATGAATGAATGAAATGAATGAAATGAATGAAATGAATGAAATGAATGAAATGAATGAAATGAATGAAATGAATGAAATGAATGAAATGAATGAAATGAATGAATGAATGAAATGAATGAAATGAATGAAATGAATGAAATGAATGAAATGAATGAAATGAATGAAATGAATGAAATGAATGAAATGAATGAAATGAATGAAATGAATGAAATGAATGAAATGAATGAAATGAATGAAATGAATGAAATGAATGAAATGAATGAAATGAATGAAATGAATGAAATGAATGAAATGAATGAAATGAATGAAATGAATGAAATGAATGAAATGAATGAAATGAATGAAATGAATGAAATGAATGAAATGAATGAAATGAATGAAATGAATGAAATGAATGAAATGAATGAAATGAATGAAATGAATGAAATGAATGAAATGAATGAAATGAATGAAATGAATGAATGAATGAAATGAATGAAATGAATGAAATGAATGAAATGAATGAAATGAATGAAATGAATGAATGAATGAAATGAATGAAATGAATGAAATGAATGAAATGAATGAAATGAATGAAATGAATGAAATGAATGAAATGAATGAATGAATGAAATGAATGAAATGAATGAAATGAATGAAATGAATGAAATGAATGAAATGAATGAAATGAATGAAATGAATGAAATGAATGAAATGAATGAAATGAATGAAATGAATGAAATGAATGAAATGAATGAAATGAATGAATGAATGAAATGAATGAAATGAATGAAATGAATGAAATGAATGAAATGAATGAAATGAATGAAATGAATGAAATGAATGAAATGAATGAAATGAATGAAATGAATGAAATGAATGAAATGAATGAAATGAATGAAATGAATGAAATGAATGAAATGAATGAAATGAATGAAATGAATGAAATGAATGAAATGAATGAATGAATGAAATGAATGAACTGAATGAAATGAATGAAATGAATGAAATGAATGAAATGAATGACATGAATGAATATGAATGAAATGAATGAAATGCAATGAATGAAATCCATCCCAATCCATCCCATCATCCATCCATCCAATCATCCCATCCATCCCATCCATCAACATCCATCCTCCATCACATCCCATCCATCACATCCATCCCATCCATCCATCCATCCATCCATCACCATCCATCCCATCCATCCCATCACAATCCACATCCATCCACATCATCCATAACATCCATCCATCCCATCCATCCCATCCAATCCACCATCCATCCATCCATCCCATCCAATCCCATCCATCCCATCCATCCACATCCATCCAATCCATCCCATCATCCCATCCATCACCATCCATCCATCCATCCCATCCATCCCATCCATCCAATCCATCACCATCCATCACATCCATCCCATCCATCACCATCCATCCACATCCATCCCCATCCATCCCATCCATCCCATCCATCCCCATCCATCCCATCCATCCCATCATCCCATCCATCCCATCCATCCCATCCATCCCATCCATCCCATCCATCCCATCCATCCCATCCATCCCATCCACCATCCCATCACCATCCATCCATCCATCCCATCCAACCATCCATCCCATCCATCCCATCCATCCCATCATCCCATCCATCCCATCCATCCCATCCATCCCATCCATCCATCCATCCCATCCATCCCATCCATCCCATCCCATCCATCCCATCCATCCCATCCAACCATCCATCCCATCCATCCCATCCATCCCATCCATCCCAATCCATCCCATCCATCCCAATCCCATCACCCCAACATATATACAACCAACACAAACAAACACCCCCTAATAAATAATCTCTCTCACCCCCCTCAAATCTAACCCAAACAACAAACCAACAAACACCCAAACCAACAAACCCAACCAACCAACAAACCAACAACAACAAACCAACCAAACCAAACAAACCAACAAACAACCCAAACCAACAAACCAACAAACAACCCCAAACCAACCCAAACCAACAAACAACAAACAACCAAACAACCAAACCAACCAAACAACCCAACAAACAAACAACCAAACAACCCAAACAACACAAACCAACCAAACAACCAAACAACCAACAACAAACCCAAAACCCAACAAACCAAACCAACAAACAACAAACAACCAAACCAACCCAAACCAACCAAACAACAAACAACCCAAACCAACCAAACCCAACCCAAACAACAAACAACCCCAAACCAACAAACCAACCAACAAACAAACAACCAAACAACAAACAACAACAACAACCCAACCAAACCAACAACCAACCAACCAACAAACCCAACAAACCAACCCAACCAACCAAACAACAAACAACCAACCCAAACAACCAACCAAACAAACAAACCAACAAACCCCAACAACCAAACCAACCAAACAACCCAAACCAACCAAACAACAAACAACCAAACAACAAACAACAAACCAACCAACCAACAAACCCAACCAAACCCAACCAAAACAACCAACAACCAACAAACAACCCAAACCAACAAACAACAAACCCAACCAAACAACAAACCAACCAAACCCCCAAACCAACAAACCAACCCAAACCAACAAACAACCAAACACCAACCCAAACCAACCAAACCAACCAAACAACAAACCAACAAACCAACAAACCAACCAAACAACCCAAACCAACAAACAACCAACCAACAAACCAACCCAACCAAACCAACAAACCAACCAAACCCAACCAACAACCAAACAACAAACAACCAAACCAACCAAACCAACAAACAACCAAACAACAAACAACAAACCAACAAACAACAAACAACAAACAACCAAACCAAACAACCAAACAACAACAACAAACCAACCAAACAACCAAACCCAACAAACCAACAAACCAACAAACAACAACCAAACAACAAACAACCAAACAAACCAACCAACCAAACAACAAACCAACAAACCAACAAACAACAAACCCAAACAACAAACCAACCAAACCAACAAACAACCCAAACCAACAAACAACCAAACCAACCAAACCAAACCAACAAACCAACCAAACAACAAACACAAACCAACCAAACAACCAAACCCAACCAAACAACCAAACCAACAAACAAAAACAAACAAACCAACAAACCAACCCCAAACAACAAACAACCAAACAACAAACCAACCAAACCAACAAACCAACCAACAACCAAACCAACAAACCACAAACCAACAACCAACAAACCAACCAAACCCAACCAACAAACCAAACCAACAAACAACAAACCAAACAAACCAAACCAAACCAACAAACAACAAAACAACCAACAAAACCAAACAAACCAACCAAACAACCAACCAAACCAACAAACCAACAAACCAAACCAAACAACAACAACCAAACCAACCAAACAACCAAAACCAAACAAACAACAACCAAACCAACAAACCAACCAAACAACAAACAACAAACCAACCAAACCAACCAAAACAACAAACAACCAAACCAACCAAACAACCAAACAAACCAAACAACCAAACCAAACCAACAAACCAACAAACCAACAAACAAACAACAAACAAAAACAAACAAACCAAACAAACCAACAAACCAACCAAACAACAACCAAACAACAAACCAACAAACACAAACAACAAACCAACCAAACCAACAAACAACCAAACCAACAAACCAACCAACCAAACAACAACCAACCAACAAACAACCAAACCAACCAAAACCAAAAACCAAACCAAACAACAAACAAACAAACCAACAAAACAAAACAACCAAAACAAACAAACCAACCAAACACAAACAAACAAACCAACCAAACAAACCAAACCAAACAAACAACAAACAACAAACCAAACAACAAAACAACCAAACAACCAAACCAACAAACAAACAAACCAAACAAACCAACAAAACAACCAAACCAACAAACCATCCAAACCAACAAACCAACCAAACAACAAACCAACCAAACCAAACAAAACAAACCAAACCTACAATACAACAAACCAACAAACCAAACAACAAAACCCAACCAAACAACCAAACATACAAACCAAACAAACAACAAACAAACAAACCAAACCATACAAACAAAACAAACAAAACCAAACAAACCAACCAAAACAACCAAACAAAACCAACAAACCAACATAACAACCAACAAACCAACAAACAAACAAACCAAACAACAAACAAACAAACATACCAAACAACCAAACATACAAACATACCAAACCAATCAAACAAACAACATACAACCAAACCAATCAAACCAACAAAACCAATCAAACAACAATACATACCAAACAACAAACAACCTAACATACAACAAACCAACAATCATACAAATCAAACAAACCAAACATCATAACAAACAAAACATAACCAATCATACCAATCAAACATAACATCAATCATACATACATCAAACATACATACATACCATTCAACATAACAATCAAATCCATCATATACATACAAACATACCAATCAACAAATACAATCAAAACTATCAATTCAATCATTACATCAACATAACATTCATACAATCCAAACATATCCAAACAAACAATACAAACATACAAACATAACCTATCATTCATTCCAATCAAACATTCAAACAAATCAATAAATACAACTTCAATCAATCCATTCAAATCAAACAAATAACAAACCAAACAAACATACAACAACCAATCAAACATAATCAAATCAATCATAACAATCATTTCAATCATTTCATTCATATCATTCAATTCAATCATTACATTCATTTCATTCATTTCATTCATTTCATTCAATCATTCATTACATTCATTTCATTCATTTCATTCATTTCATTCATAACATCATTCAATCATTTCATACATTTCATTTCATACATTCATTCATCATTCAATCATTCATACAATCATCATTCAATACATTCATTACATTCATTCATTCATTTCAATCATCATTCAAACAACATACATTCAATTCAATTCATTCATTCATTCATTTCATTCATAATTCATTCATTTCATTCATTTCATCATTACATTCATTTCATTCATTTCATTCATTTCATTCATTTCAATCATTTCATTCAATTCATCATTTCAATCATTCATTCATTCATTCATTTCATTCATTTCATTCCATTCATATCATTCATTTCATTCATTTCATTCATTCATTCATTTCAATTCAATCATTTCATTCATTCAATCATATCATTCATTTCATTCATTTCATTCATTTCATTCATTCATCATTCATTCATTCATTTCAATCATTTCATCAATTCATACATTTCATTCATTTCATTCATTTCATTCATTTCATTCAATTCATTCATTTCATTCATTTCATTCATTTCATTCAATTCATCATTTCATTCATTTCATTCATTTCATTCATTTCATTCATTTCATTCATTTCATTCATTTCATTCATTTCATTCATTTCATTCATTTCATTCATATCATTCATTCATTTCATTCATTTCATTCATTTCATTCATTTCATTCATTTCATTCATTTCATTCATTTCATTCATTTCATTCATTTCATTCATTTCATTCATTTCATTCATTTCATTCATTTCATTCATTTCATTCATTCATCATTTCATTCATTTCATTCATTTCATTCATTTCATTCATTTCATTCATTTCATTCATTTCATTCATTTCATTCATTTCATTCATTTCATTCATTTCATTCATTTCATTCATTTCATTCATTTCATTCATTTCATTCATTTCATTCATTTCATTCATTTCATTCATTTCATTCATTTCATTCATTTCATTCATTTCATTCATTTCATTCATTTCATTCATTTCATTCATTTCATTCATTTCATTCATTTCATTCATTTCATTCATTTCATTCATTTCATTCATTTCATTCATTTCATTCATTTCATTCATTTCATTCATTCATTCATTTCATTCATTTCATTCATTTCATTCATTTCATTCATTTCATTCATTTCATTCATTTCATTCATTTCATTCATATTTCATTCATTTCATTCATTTCATTCATTTCATTCATTTCATTCATTTCATTCATTTCATTCATTTCATTCATTTCATTCATTTCATTCATTTCATTCATTTCATTCATTTCATTCATTTCATTCATTTCATTCATTTCATTCATTTCATTCATTTCATTCATTTCATTCATTTCATTCATTTCATTCATTTCATTCATTTCATTCATTTCATTCATTTCATTCATTTCATTCATTTCATTCATTTCATTCATTTCATTCATTTCATTCATTTCATTCATTTCATTCATTTCATTCATTTCATTCATTTCATTCATTTCATTCATTTCATTCATTTCATTCATTTCATTCATTTCATTCATTTCATTCATTTCATTCATTTCATTCATTTCATTCATTTCGTTCATTTCATTCATTTCGTTCATTTCATTCATTTCGTTCATTTCATTCATTTCGTTCATTTCATTCATTTCGTTCATTTCATTCATTTCGTTCATTTCATTCATTTCGTTCATTTCATTCATTTCGTTCATTTCATTCATTTCGTTCATTTCATTCATTTCGTTCATTTCATTCATTTCGTTCATTTCATTCATTTCGTTCATTTCATTCATTTCGTTCATTTCATTCATTTCGTTCATTTCATTCATTTCGTTCATTTCATTCATTTCGTTCATTTCATTCATTTCGTTCATTTCATCATTCATCATTCATTCATTCATCATTCATTCATTTCATTCATTTCATCATTTCATTCAATTCAATCAATTCATTCAATCATCAACAATCATTCCATACATCATTACATTCATTCATCAAACATCAATCATACATACATTCAATTCATTCAATACATTCATTCATCATTCATTCATTCCATACATTCATCATTCATTCAATACATTCATTACATCATTTCAAACAATCATACATAAACAATTCATTCATATCAAACATTCAATCAATACATTCAATCATTCATTCATTCATATCATTTCAACAAAACATACAAACATCCTTACATAACCAACAATACATTCAATCAATCAACAATCAACATTCATACCAAACAACATAACATACAAACCATCAATCATTCATACATTCATAACAATCATACAATCATTTCATTCATTAACATACAAACAATCAATCATTCAATCAATTCAATTCATTCAATTCAATCCATTCAACATTCAAACATTCATACAACAAACCAAACAAACCAAACAACAAAATCCAAACCAAACAACATACATTCAATCATTCAATTCATTCATTTCAAACAATCATCATTCATTCATTCATTCAATTCCTTCAATTCATTCAACATTCATATCAACATTCATTCATTCATTTCAACAAACAATCCATACAACAATCCAAACCAACAATCATTCAAACATTCATTTCATTCATTTCATTCAATTCATATCATTCATTCAATTCATATCATCATACAAACATTCAATCAACATTCCATCATACAATCCATACATCATTTCATTCATATACATTCATATCATTCATTTCATTCCATTCATTCATTCATTCATTTCAATCATTTCATTCATTTCATTCAATTCATTCAAATCATTCATTCATTACATTTCATTCATCATTCATTCAATCATTTCATCATTTCAATTCATTTCATTCATTTCATTCATTCATTCATTTCATTCATTTCATTCATTACATTCATTTCATCATTTCATTCATTTCAATCATTTCATTCATTTCATTCATTTCATTCATATCATTCATTACATTCATTTCATTCATTTCATTCATTTCATTCATTCATTCCTTCATTTCATTCATTCATTCATTTCATTCATTTCATTCATTTCATTCATTTCATCATTCATTCATTTCATTCATTCATTCATTTCATTCATTTCATACATTCATTCATTTCATTCATTTCATTCATTTCATTCATTTCATTCATATCATTCATTTCATTCATTTCATTCATTTCATTCATTTCATTCATTTCATTCATTTCATTCATTTCATTCATTTCATTCATTTCATTCATTTCATTCATTTCATTCATTTCATTCATTTCATTCATTTCATTCATCATTTCATTCATTTCATTCATATCATTCATTTCATTCATTTCATTCATTTCATTCATTTCATTCATTTCATTCATTTCATTCATTTCATTCATTTCATTCATTTCATTCATTTCATTCATTTCATTCATTTCATTCATTTCATTCATTTCATTCATTTCATTCATTTCATTCATTTCATTCATTTCATTCATTTCATTCATATCATTCATTTCATTCATTTCATTCATTTCATTCATTTCATTCATTTCATTCATTTCATTCATTTCATTCATTTCATTCATTTCATTCATTTCATTCATTTCATTCATATCATTCATTACATTCATTTCATTCATTTCATTCATTTCATTCATTTCATTCATTTCATTCATTTCATTCATTTCATTCATTTCATTCATTTCATTCATTTCATTCATTTCATTCATTTCATTCATTTCATTCATTTCATTCATTTCATTCATTTCATTCATTTCATTCATTTCATTCATTTCATTCATTTCATTCATTTCATTCATTTCATTCATTTCATTCATTTCATTCATTTCATTCATTTCATTCATTTCATTCATTTCATTCATTTCATTCATTTCATTCATTTCATTCATTTCATTCATTTCATTCATTTCATTCATTTCATTCATTTCATTCATTTCATTCATTTCATTCATTTCATTCATTTCATTCATTTCATTCATTTCATTCATTTCATTCATTTCATTCATTTCATTCATTTCATTCATTTCATTCATTTCATTCATTTCATTCATTTCATTCATTTCATTCATTTCATTCATTTCATTCATTTCATTCATTTCATTCATTTCATTCATTTCATTCATTTCATTCATTTCATTCATTTCATTCATTTCATTCATTTCATTCATTTCATTCATTTCATTCATTTCATTCATTTCATTCATTTCATTCATTTCATTCATTTCATTCATTTCATTCATTTCATTCATTTCATTCATTTCATTCATTTCATTCATTTCATTCATTTCATTCATTTCATTCATTTCATTCATTTCATTCATTTCATTCATTTCATTCATTTCATTCATTTCATTCATTTCATTCATTTCATTCATTTCATTCATTTCATTCATTTCATTCATTTCATTCATTTCATTCATTTCATTCATTTCATTCATTTCATTCATTTCATTCATTTCATTCATTTCATTCATTTCATTCATTTCATTCATTTCATTCATTTCATTCATTTCATTCATTTCATTCATTTCATTCATTTCATTCATTTCATTCATTTCATTCATTTCATTCATTTCATTCATTTCATTCATTTCATTCATTTCATTCATTTCATTCATTTCATTCATTTCATTCATTTCATTCATTTCATTCATTTCATTCATTTCATTCATTTCATTCATTTCATTCATTTCATTCATTTCATTCATTTCATTCATTTCATTCATTTCATTCATTTCATTCATTTCATTCATTTCATTCATTTCATTCATTTCATTCATTTCATTCATTTCATTCATTTCATTCATTTCATTCATTTCATTCATTTCATTCATTTCATTCATTTCATTCATTTCATTCATTTCATTCATTTCATTCATTTCATTCATTTCATTCATTTCATTCATTTCATTCATTTCATTCATTTCATTCATTTCATTCATTTCATTCATTTCATTCATTTCATTCATTTCATTCATTTCATTCATTTCATTCATTTCATTCATTTCATTCATTTCATTCATTTCATTCATTTCATTCATTTCATTCATTTCATTCATTTCATTCATTTCATTCATTTCATTCATTTCATTCATTTCATTCATTTCATTCATTTCATTCATTTCATTCATTTCATTCATTTCATTCATTTCATTCATTTCATTCATTTCATTCATTTCATTCATTTCATTCATTTCATTCATTTCATTCATTTCATTCATTTCATTCATTTCATTCATTTCATTCATTTCATTCATTTCATTCATTTCATTCATTTCATTCATTTCATTCATTTCATTCATTTCATTCATTTCATTCATTTCATTCATTTCATTCATTTCATTCATTTCGTTCATTTCATTCATTTCGTTCATTTCATTCATTTCGTTCATTTCGTTCATTTCATTCATTTCGTTCATTTCGTTCATTTCGTTCATTTCGTTCATTTCGTTCATTTCATTCATTTCATTCATTTCATTCATTTCATTCATTTCATTCATTTCATTCATTTCATTCATTTCATTCATTTCATTCATTTCATTCATTTCATTCATTTCATTCATTTCATTCATTTCATTCATTTCATTCATTTCATTCATTTCATTCATTTCATTCATTTCATTCATTTCATTCATTTCATTCATTTCATTCATTTCATTCATTTCATTCATTTCATTCATTTCATTCATTTCATTCATTTCATTCATTTCATTCATTTCATTCATTTCATTCATTTCATTCATTTCATTCATTTCATTCATTTCATTCATTTCATTCATTTCATTCATTTCATTCATTTCATTCATTTCATTCATTTCATTCATTTCATTCATTTCATTC
The DNA here is from genome assembly GCF_030247195.1 of Topomyia yanbarensis. Lineage (NCBI taxonomy): Eukaryota > Metazoa > Arthropoda > Insecta > Diptera > Culicidae > Topomyia > Topomyia yanbarensis. The sequence continues at coordinate 14,138 of NW_026683600.1, read as the reverse complement.
ATTTCATTCATTTCATTCATTTCATTCATTTCATTCATTTCATTCATTTCATTCATTTCATTCATTTCATTCATTTCATTCATTTCATTCATTTCATTCATTTCATTCATTTCATTCATTTCATTCATTTCATTCATTTCATTCATTTCATTCATTTCATTCATTTCATTCATTTCATTCATTTCATTTATTTCATTCATTTCATTCATTTCATTCATTTCATTCATTTCGTTCATTTCATTCATTTCGTTCATTTCATTCATTTCGTTCATTTCATTCATTTCATTCATTTCGTTCATTTCATTCATTTCATTCATTTCATTCATTTCATTCATTTCATTCATTTCATTCATTTCATTCATTTCATTCATTTCATTCATTTCATTCATTTCATTCATTTCATTCATTTCATTCATTTCATTCATTTCATTCATTTCATTCATTTCATTCATTTCATTCATTTCATTCATTTCATTCATTTCATTCATTTCATTCATTTCATTCATTTCATTCATTTCATTCATTTCATTCATTTCATTCATTTCATTCATTTCATTCATTTCATTCATTTCATTCATTTCATTCATTTCATTCATTTCATTCATTTCATTCATTTCATTCATTTCATTCATTTCATTCATTTCATTCATTTCATTCATTTCATTCATTTCATTCATTTCATTCATTTCATTCATTTCATTCATTTCATTCATTTCATTCATTTCATTCATTTCATTCATTTCATTCATTTCATTCATTTCATTCATTTCATTCATTTCATTCATTTCATTCATTTCATTCATTTCATTCATTTCATTCATTTCATTCATTTCATTCATTTCATTCATTTCATTCATTTCATTCATTTCATTCATTTCATTCATTTCATTCATTTCATTCATTTCATTCATTTCATTCATTTCATTCATTTCATTCATTTCATTCATTTCATTCATTTCATTCATTTCATTCATTTCATTCATTTCATTCATTTCATTCATTTCATTCATTTCATTCATTTCATTCATTTCATTCATTTCATTCATTTCATTCATTTCATTCATTTCATTCATTTCATTCATTTCATTCATTTCATTCATTTCATTCATTTCATTCATTTCATTCATTTCATTCATTTCATTCATTTCATTCATTTCATTCATTTCATTCATTTCATTCATTTCATTCATTTCATTCATTTCATTCATTTCATTCATTTCATTCATTTCATTCATTTCATTCATTTCATTCATTTCATTCATTTCATTCATTTCATTCATTTCATTCATTTCATTCATTTCATTCATTTCATTCATTTCATTCATTTCATTCATTTCATTCATTTCATTCATTTCATTCATTTCATTCATTTCATTCATTTCATTCATTTCATTCATTTCATTCATTTCATTCATTTCATTCATTTCATTCATTTCATTCATTTCATTCATTTCATTCATTTCATTCATTTCATTCATTTCATTCATTTCATTCATTTCATTCATTTCATTCATTTCATTCATTTCATTCATTTCATTCATTTCATTCATTTCATTCATTTCATTCATTTCATTCATTTCATTCATTTCATTCATTTCATTCATTTCATTCATTTCATTCATTTCATTCATTTCATTCATTTCATTCATTTCATTCATTTCATTCATTTCATTCATTTCATTCATTTCATTCATTTCATTCATTTCATTCATTTCATTCATTTCATTCATTTCATTCATTTCATTCATTTCATTCATTTCATTCATTTCATTCATTTCATTCATTTCATTCATTTCATTCATTTCATTCATTTCATTCATTTCATTCATTTCATTCATTTCATTCATTTCATTCATTTCATTCATTTCATTCATTTCATTCATTTCATTCATTTCATTCATTTCATTCATTTCATTCATTTCATTCATTTCATTCATTTCATTCATTTCATTCATTTCATTCATTTCATTCATTTCATTCATTTCATTCATTTCATTCATTTCATTCATTTCATTCATTTCATTCATTTCATTCATTTCATTCATTTCATTCATTTCATTCATTTCATTCATTTCATTCATTTCATTCATTTCATTCATTTCATTCATTTCATTCATTTCATTCATTTCATTCATTTCATTCATTTCATTCATTTCATTCATTTCATTCATTTCATTCATTTCATTCATTTCATTCATTTCATTCATTTCATTCATTTCATTCATTTCATTCATTTCATTCATTTCATTCATTTCATTCATTTCATTCATTTCATTCATTTCATTCATTTCATTCATTTCATTCATTTCATTCATTTCATTCATTTCATTCATTTCATTCATTTCATTCATTTCATTCATTTCATTCATTTCATTCATTTCATTCATTTCATTCATTTCATTCATTTCATTCACTTCATTCATTTCATTCACTTCATTCATTTCATTCATTTCATTCATTTCATTCATTTCATTCATTTCATTCATTTCATTCATTTCATTCATTTCATTCATTTCATTCATTTCATTCATTTCATTCATTTCATTCATTTCATTCATTTCATTCATTTCATTCATTTCATTCATTTCATTCATTTCATTCATTTCATTCATTTCATTCATTTCATTCATTTCATTCATTTCATTCATTTCATTCATTTCATTCATTTCATTCATTTCATTCATTTCATTCATTTCATTCATTTCATTCATTTCATTCATTTCATTCATTTCATTCATTTCATTCATTTCATTAATTTCATTAATTTCATTAATTTCATTAATTTCATTAATTTCATTAATTTCATTCATTTCATTCATTTCATTCATTTCATTCATTTCATTCATTTCATTCATTTCATTCATTTCATTCATTTCATTCATTTCATTCATTTCATTCATTTCATTCATTTCATTCATTTCATTCATTTCATTCATTTCATTCATTTCATTCATTTAATTAATTTCATTAATTTAATTAATTTCATTAATTTAATTAATTTCATTAATTTAATTAATTTCATTCATTTCATTAATTTCATTCATTTCACTAATTTCATTAATTTCATTAATTTCATTAATTTCATTAATTTCATTAATTTCATTAATTTCATTAATTTCATTAATTTCATTAATTTCATTAATTTCATTAACTTCATTAATTTCATTAACTTCATTAATTTCATTAATTTCATTAATTTCATTAATTTCATTAATTTCATTAATTTCATTAATTTCATTAATTTCATTCATTTCATTCATTTCATTCATTTCATTAATTTCATTAATTTCATTAATTTCATTAATTTCATTAATTTCATTAATTTCATTAATTTCATTAATTTCATTAATTTCATTAATTTCATTAATTTCATTAATTTCATTAATTTCATTAATTTCATTAATTTCATTAATTTCATTAATTTCATTAATTTCATTAATTTCATTAATTTCATTAATTTCATTAATTTCATTAATTTCATTAATTTCATTAATTTCATTAATTTCATTAATTTCATTAATTTCATTAATTTCATTAATTTCAATAATTTCATTAATTTCAATAATTTCATTAATTTCATTAATTTCATTAATTTCATTAATTTCATTAATTTCATTAATTTCATTAATTTCATTAATTTCATTAACTTCATTAACTTCATTAATTTCATTAATTTCATTAATTTCATTAATTTCATTAATTTCATTAATTTCATTAATTTCATTAATTTCATTAATTTCATTAATTTCATTAATTTCATTAATTTCATTAATTTCATTAATTTCATTAATTTCATTAATTTCATTAATTTCATTAATTTCATTAATTTCATTAATTTCATTAATTTCATTAATTTCATTAATTTCATTAATTTCATTAATTTCATTAATTTCATTCATTTAATTCATTTCATTCATTTAATTCATTTCATTCATTTCATTCATTTCATTCATTTCATTCATATCATTCATTTCATTCATTTCATTCATTTCATTCATTTCATTCATTTCATTCATTTCATTCATTTCATTCATTTCATTCATTTCATTCATTTCATTCATTTCATTCATTTCATTCATTTCATTCATTTCATTCATTTCAATCATTTCAATCATTTCATTCATTTCATTCATTTCATTCATTTCATTAATTTCATTAATTTTAATGTAGAATACATTTAAGGTTTCAATATAGGGGTCCCGTTTCAAAATATCGGCTGCGGCGCCGCGTCAGATTTTGAACGTTAATAACTTTTATCATACTAAACAGAATGATTTGATTTTTAGGCCAATTTGTTGCAAATATGTTCCTCTATGCTGTTTTAAAATTTGAAGTATGTATAACATGCACTAATAACAAAAAAATGTGTTTTGAAAAATCTTTCGAAAACGACTCGGAAAAGTGAAAATTTTCAGCCCATCCCGCACAGAGCCGTCACTTTGGTAGACCAACCGAACAATAAAATAATGAAAAGTTTATATATAGGTCCACTACATGTTTGTTTCTATGGTTATTCGCATTGGGTTGCTTGACGAGAGCAGTTGGTGGGGGAAAGACGGCATATTCCTTTGGTTAGGCCATTAGAAGCCGGACGGAAAGGAAAGGCTCATGCACGGCACGAGAACGAGCGAGAAAGCGATAGTAGTGCATATTAGCGCGATTATATAAATATCTGTCGGTCGGTTTTTCTCATCATTCGTATTCGTTCAAGCACTAGCAAGCAGCCAGTCCACCGAAGGAAAGCAGTTGGCGATGACGACGGCGGAAAAAGTGCCCCAGCTACTGGTGACTCATCGCAACCCGATCAGGAACTGTCGCCCTGCAAGAATTTCGCCCCAACTAAAGGGCAACAGAGTAGGCTACCGTTCCAGCGTCTGGGTCGTGAGATTGTACAGGACTGCAAAATCGAGCTACGCTTACAAAGCTCAGTCGTAATGATGCCCCGAGAAGCCAACGATGCATACTTGGTCGGTTTGTTCGAGGATGCAAAATAGTGCTTTCTGGCACACCGTGTCCGCGGGGAGTGCGTCTGAATTATGCTCCCGCAATAAAACAATAAACGGTTCTTTACAGAACCAATTAATTGTGTTGTAATAAGAGTTAAACTGAAATTTACATTTTATGGTGTATAACAAATAATTTTCAGAAAGCTATATAAAAAATACGATGTGTGGAAAGAAAGAAAGAGAATTTAAATTTATCCTCTCTTGCTCGTTTTCGTGCACTGCTTTTCCGTTCCTTTCTGCTGCTACTACCATCATAACTAAAACGAATGTGCGTGTTCCCCCACAATCTCGGCCAGTGTTGCCACAATTGCATGTCGCTATTACAATTTGAATTATTTTATTGATCCTCTCTAGTATTGATAAAATATAGAACGTGCAAAGTACACTAGTCGCATGCTTTTATTCGAACTTTTTGGCAGCCTCCGTTGATTAACTGCATAAATCGATTTGTTTGTGCAGCTCCTTGCTAGTAGCAAACTAAATAGCCTTTATCAGCGCTAACAAATAAAACAAAAGAATTTAAATTTGTGAAAATCTTCTCCTTCCTTCTTTTCAAATCTGCAACATTCTTTGAAAATATTGTTGGAATGTTGTTATTGAAAAACTGAACATGCAAGTTTGCTAGCACTGGCCACTAGATTGAAGGCGATGGAAAGACAGAATATTCGTTTTGGTTATGCTAGTATTGGTAGCCGAACGGAAAGGAAAGGCACAGGAATGGCACGAAAACGAGCGGGAGAGCGATAGTAGTGCTTTCTCGTGTTTTCATATATGAATATTGGTCGGTCGGTTTTTCTCATCATTCGTATTCGTTCAAGCACTAGCAAGCAGCCAGTCCACCGGAGGAAAGCAGTTGGCGATGATGACGGTCCGCAAAAGTGCCCAGCTACTGGTGGCCCATCGCAACCAACTACCGATCAGGAACTGCCGCCGTGCTAGTATTTCGCCCCAACTAAAGGGCAACGGAGCAACTAATCCGCTGGCTAACATTCCAGCGTCTGGTTCGTAAGGTTGTGTATTACTTCAAAGTCGAGCTACGCTTACAAAACTCAGCCGTAATGAAGCCAGTGATGCCTACTTGGTCGGTTTGTGGGAGTGGGCGTAAATTACAATAAAAGCAACGGTTCTTTTCAGGACCAATCAATTGTGTTCTAGTGAGAGTTAAACTGAAACTTTCATTTTAAGGTGTGTAGCAAATTTTCAACAAGCAACATAATACGTTGTGTGGAAAGAAGTAGCTTGCACACGGAACAAAAATTTAAATTATCCTCTCGCTCGTTTCGTGCACTGCTTTTCCATTCCTTTCTACTGTTATTATCAGTATTACCAAAACGAATGTGTTGTTGCATGTGTTTAAGAGAAACGTTGAAGTCGCATGCTTCTATTCAAGCTTTTTGGCAGCCCCCGTGAACTAACTGCATTAAATGGTTTTTTTGTGCAGCTCCGTGCTAGTAGCAAACAAAATGGCCCTACTAGTGTCTGATTCGTGAGATTGTGCAGGATTTCAAAGTAGAGCTAAGCTTATAAAGTTCTGCCGTAATGGTACCCGAAGAAGCCAGTCTTGTCGTTTTGTTCGAGGCTACAAAACAGTTCGCCAGGCACGTAACTATCATGCCAAAAATATCCAACGATCCAGCGCATCATCATCAACACCAACGCCGATACCAAAGGTTCTTTTCAGAACCACCATTATTACCATAGAGAATTATTTGAAAATTTCCCATTCAAACGTGATTCTGTTGAATATTATTAGATTTAAATTAACGTCTCGAATTGAAATCACGACGCTCCGGTTATGTGACAGACATTACCCGCCCATCTTGTTTTATTGTGACCACGACTAACGGTTTAATATAGACACCCCATTTCAATATTTCTGAAGGAACAGAAGGTCGAGTTTGGAAAGTTTGTAACTTTCATTGTACTTAACCAAATTACACAATGTTCGCACTAATGATTCAGAAATATGATCAGGAATCTTCTGTTAGATTTGTAAGTATGTATAATTTACATGAATAAAGAAAAATTGATTTTCAGGAATCAATTATTATCTGTTCTTCCATTGGCCAGTACTACGCGACTTCCTCATGCTAACAATTAATTTCATCGTTAGCCATCTCCCTCACCAAGGCCAACAACGCCAACAAAACCGGTCCTTTTCAGGACCACCATCATTTTTGTAAAGAATAATTTGAAATATTCCTCGCCCAAATCACCTTTTGTCCGAAAATTCCAATGAGTATCAAAATATTTAAAGAACGTGTTCCTTATGTATTCTACATCTCTCCGGTTATGTCGCAGACATTACCCACCCATCTTTCATTAATTTCATTCATTTCATTAATTTCATTCATTTCATTAATTTCATTTATTTCATTAATTTCATTAATTTCATTAATTTTTTTCATTTCATTAATTTCATTAATTTCATTAATTTCATTAATTTCATTAATTTCATTAATTTCATTAATTTCATTAATTTCATTAATTTCATTAATTTCATTAATTTCATTAATTTCATTCACTTCATTCATTTCATTCATTTCATTCATTTCATTCATTTCATTCATTTCATTCATTTCATTCATTTCATTCATTTCATTCATTTCATTCATTTCATTCATTTCATTCATTTCATTCATTTCATTCATTTCATTCATTTCATTCATTTCATTCATTTCATTCATTTCATTCATTTCATTCATTTCATTCATTTCATTCATTTCATTCATTTCATTCATTTCATTCATTTCATTCATTTCATTCATTTCATTCATTTCATTCATTTCATTCATTTCATTCATTTCATTCATTTCATTCATTTCATTCATTTCATTCATTTCATTCATTTCATTCATTTCATTCATTTCATTCATTTCATTCATTTCATTCATTTCATTCATTTCATTCATTTCATTCATTTCATTCATTTCATTCATTTCATTCATTTCATTCATTTCATTCATTTCATTCATTTCATTCATTTCATTCATTTCATTCATTTCATTCATTTCATTCATTTCATTCATTTCATTCATTTCATTCATTTCATTCATTTCATTCATTTCATTCATTTCATTCATTTCATTCATTTCATTCATTTCATTCATTTCATTCATTTCATTCATTTCATTCATTTCATTCATTTCATTCATTTCATTCATTTCATTCATTTCATTCATTTCATTCATTTCATTCATTTCATTCATTTCATTCATTTCATTCATTTCATTCATTTCATTCATTTCATTCATTTCATTCATTTCATTCATTTCATTCATTTCATTCATTTCATTCATTTCATTCATTTCATTCATTTCATTCATTTCATTCATTTCATTCATTTCATTCATTTCATTCATTTCATTCATTTCATTCATTTCATTCATTTCATTCATTTCATTCATTTCATTCATTTCATTCATTTCATTCATTTCATTCATTTCATTCATTTCATTCATTTCATTCATTTCATTCATTTCATTCATTTCATTCATTTCATTCATTTCATTCATTTCATTCATTTCATTCATTTCATTCATTTCATTCATTTCATTCATTTCATTCATTTCATTCATTTCATTCATTTCATTCATTTCATTCATTTCATTCATTTCATTCATTTCATTCATTTCATTCATTTCATTCATTTCATTCATTTCATTCATTTCATTCATTTCATTCATTTCATTCATTTCATTCATTTCATTCATTTCATTCATTTCATTCATTTCATTCATTTCATTCATTTCATTCATTTCATTCATTTCATTCATTTCATTCATTTCATTCATTTCATTCATTTCATTCATTTCATTCATTTCATTCATTTCATTCATTTCATTCATTTCATTCATTTCATTCATTTCATTCATTTCATTCATTTCATTCATTTCATTCATTTCATTCATTTCATTCATTTCATTCATTTCATTCATTTCATTCATTTCATTCATTTCATTCATTTCATTCATTTCATTCATTTCATTCATTTCATTCATTTCATTCATTTCATTCATTTCATTCATTTCATTCATTTCATTCATTTCATTCATTTCATTCATTTCATTCATTTCATTCATTTCATTCATTTCATTCATTTCATTCATTTCATTCATTTCATTCATTTCATTCATTTCATTCATTTCATTCATTTCATTCATTTCATTCATTTCATTCATTTCATTCATTTCATTCATTTCATTCATTTCATTCATTTCATTCATTTCATTCATTTCATTCATTTCATTCATTTCATTCATTTCATTCATTTCATTCATTTCATTCATTTCATTCATTTCATTCATTTCATTCATTTCATTCATTTCATTCATTTCATTCATTTCATTCATTTCATTCATTTCATTCATTTCATTCATTTCATTCATTTCATTCATTTCATTCATTTCATTCATTTCATTCATTTCATTCATTTCATTCATTTCATTCATTTCATTCATTTCATTCATTTCATTCATTTCATTCATTTCATTCATTTCATTCATTTCATTCATTTCATTCATTTCATTCATTTCATTCATTTCATTCATTTCATTCATTTCATTCATTTCATTCATTTCATTCATTTCATTCATTTCATTCATTTCATTCATTTCATTCATTTCATTCATTTCATTCATTTCATTCATTTCATTCATTTCATTCATTTCATTCATTTCATTCATTTCATTCATTTCATTCATTTCATTCATTTCATTCATTTCATTCATTTCATTCATTTCATTCATTTCATTCATTTCATTCATTTCATTCATTTCATTCATTTCATTCATTTCATTCATTTCATTCATTTCATTCATTTCATTCATTTCATTCATTTCATTCATTTCATTCATTTCATTCATTTCATTCATTTCATTCATTTCATTCATTTCATTCATTTCATTCATTTCATTCATTTCATTCATTTCATTCATTTCATTCATTTCATTCATTTCATTCATTTCATTCATTTCATTCATTTCATTCATTTCATTCATTTCATTCATTTCATTCATTTCATTCATTTCATTCATTTCATTCATTTCATTCATTTCATTCATTTCATTCATTTCATTCATTTCATTCATTTCATTCATTTCATTCATTTCATTCATTTCATTCATTTCATTCATTTCATTCATTTCATTCATTTCATTCATTTCATTCATTTCATTCATTTCATTCATTTCATTCATTTCATTCATTTCATTAATTTCATTAATTTCATTAATTTCATTAATTTCATTCATTTCATTCATTTCATTCATTTCATTCATTTCATTCATTTCATTCATTTCATTCATTTCATTCATTTCATTCATTTCATTCATTTCATTCATTTCATTCATTTCATTCATTTCATTCATTTCATTCATTTCATTCATTTCATTCATTTCATTCATTTCATTCATTTCATTCATTTCATTCATTTCATTCATTTCATTCATTTCATTCATTTCATTCATTTCATTCATTTCATTCATTTCATTCATTTCATTCATTTCATTCATTTCATTCATTTCATTCATTTCATTCATTTCATTCATTTCATTCATTTCATTCATTTCATTCATTTCATTCATTTCATTCATTTCATTCATTTCATTCATTTCATTCATTTCATTCATTTCATTCATTTCATTCATTTCATTCATTTCATTCATTTCATTCATTTCATTCATTTCATTCATTTCATTCATTTCATTCATTTCATTCATTTCATTCATTTCATTCATTTCATTCATTTCATTCATTTCATTCATTTCATTCATTTCATTCATTTCATTCATTTCATTCATTTCATTCATTTCGTTCATTTCATTCATTTCGTTCATTTCATTCATTTCGTTCATTTCATTCATTTCGTTCATTTCGTTCATTTCATTCATTTCGTTCATTTCATTCATTTCGTTCATTTCATTCATTTCGTTCATTTCATTCATTTCGTTCATTTCATTCATTTCATTCATTTCATTCATTTCATTCATTTCATTCATTTCATTCATTTCATTCATTTCATTCATTTCATTCATTTCATTCATTTCATTCATTTCATTCATTTCATTCATTTCATTCATTTCATTCATTTCATTCATTTCATTCATTTCATTCATTTCATTCATTTCATTCATTTCATTCATTTCATTCATTTCATTAATTTCATTCATTTCATTAATTTCATTCATTTCACTAATTTCATTCATTTCACTAATTTCATTCATTTCACTAATTTCATTCATTTCACTAATTTCATTCATTTCATTAATTTCATTCATTTCATTAATTTCATTAATTTCATTAATTTCATTAATTTCATTAATTTCATTAATTTCATTAATTTAATTAATTTCATTAATTTCATTAATTTCATTAATTTCATTAATTTCATTAATTTCATTAATTTCATTAATTTCATTAATTTCATTAATTTCATTAACTTCATTAATTTCATTAATTTCATTAATTTCATTAATTTCATTAATTTCATTAATTTCATTAATTTCATTAATTTCATTAATTTCATTAATTTCATTAATTTCATTAATTTCATTAATTTCATTAATTTCATTAATTTCATTAATTTCATTAATTTCATTAATTTCATTAATTTCATTAATTTCATTAATTTCATTAATTTCATTAATTTCATTAATTTCATTAATTTCATTAATTTCATTAATTTCATTAATTTCATTAATTTCATTAATTTCATTAATTTCATTAATTTCATTAATTTCATTAATTTCATTAATTTCATTAATTTCATTAATTTCATTAATTTCATTAATTTCATTAATTTCATTAATTTCATTAATTTCATTAATTTCATTAATTTCATTAATTTCATTAATTTCATTAATTTCATTAATTTCATTAATTTCATTAATTTCATTAATTTCATTAATTTCATTAATTTCATTAATTTCATTAATTTCATTAATTTCATTAATTTCATTAATTTCATTAATTTCATTAATTTCATTAATTTCATTAATTTCATTAATTTCATTAATTTCATTAATTTCATTAATTTCATTAATTTCATTAATTTCATTAATTTCATTAATTTCATTAATTTCATTAATTTCATTAATTTCATTAATTTCATTAATTTCATTAATTTCATTAATTTCATTAATTTCATTAATTTCATTAATTCATTAATTTCATTAATTTCATTAATTTCATTAATTTCATTAATTTCATTAATTTCATTAATTTCATTAATTTCATTAATTTCATTAATTTCATTAATTTCATTAATTTCATTAATTTCATTAATTTCATTAATTTCATTAATTTCATTAATTTCATTAATTTCATTAATTTCATTAATTTCATTAATTTCATTAATTTCATTAATTTCATTAATTTCATTAATTTCATTAATTTCATTAATTTCATTAATTTCATTAATTTCATTAATTTCATTAATTTCATTAATTTCATTAATTTCATTAATTTCATTAATTCCATTAATTCCATTAATTCCATTAATTCCATTAATTCCATTAATTCCATTAATTCCATTAATTCCATTAATTCCATTAATTCCATTAATTCCATTAATTCCATTAATTTCATTAATTCCATTAATTTCATTAATTCCATTAATTTCATTAATTCCATTAATTCCATTAATTCCATTAATTCCATTAATTCCATTAATTCCATTAATTCCATTAATTCCATTAATTCCATTAATTCCATTAATTCCATTAATTCCATTAATTCCATTAATTCCATTAATTTCATTAATTTCATTAATTTCATTAATTTCATTAATTTCATTAATTTCATTAATTTCATTAATTTCATTAATTTCATTAATTTCATTAATTTCATTAATTCATTAATTTCATTAATTTCATTAATTTCATTAATTTCATTAATTTCATTAATTTCATTAATTTCATTAATTTCATTAATTTCATTAATTTCATTAATTTCATTAATTTCATTAATTTCATTAATTTCATTAATTTCATTAATTTCATTAATTTCATTAATTTCATTAATTTCAATAATTTCATTAATTTCATTAATTTCATTAATTTCATTAATTTCATTAATTTCATTAATTTCATTAATTTCATTAATTTCATTAATTTCATTAATTTCATTAATTTCATTAATTTCATTAATTTCATTAATTTCATTAATTTCATTAATTTCATTAATTTCATTCATTTCATTAATTTCATTAATTTCATTAATTTCATTCATTTAATTCATTTCATTCATTTAATTCATTTCATTCATTTAATTCATTTCATTCATTTCATTCATTTCATTCATATCATTCATTTCATTCATTTCATTCATTTCATTCATTTCATTCATTTCATTCATTTCATTCATTTCATTCATTTCATTCATTTCATTCATTTCATTCATTTCATTCATTTCATTCATTTCATTCATTTCATTCATTTCATTCATTTCATTCATTTCATTCATTTCATTCATTTCATTCATTTCATTCATTTCATTCATTTCATTCATTTCATTCATTTCATTCATTTCATTCATTTCATTCATTTCATTCATTTCATTCATTTCATTCATTTCATTCATTTCATTCATTTCATTCATTTCATTCATTTCATTCATTTCATTCATTTCATTCATTTCATTCATTTCATTCATTTCATTCATTTCATTCATTTCATTCATTTCATTCATTTCATTCATTTCATTCATTTCATTCATTTCATTCATTTCATTCATTTCATTCATTTCATTCATTTCATTCATTTCATTAATTTCATTAATTTCATTAATTTCATTAATTTCATTAATTTCATTAATTTCATTAATTTCATTAATTTCATTAATTTCATTAATTTCATTAATTTCATTAATTTCATTAATTTCATTAATTTCATTAATTTCATTAATTTCATTAATTTCATTAATTTCATTAATTTCATTAATTTCATTAATTTTTTTCATTTCATTAATTTCATTAATTTCATTAATTTCATTAATTTCATTAATTTCATTAATTTCATTAATTTCATTAATTTCATTAATTTCATTAATTTCATTAATTTCATTAATTTCATTAATTTCATTAATTTCATTAATTTCATTAATTTCATTAATTTCATTAATTTCATTAATTTA